>NC_060180.1:35600987-35615987 GCF_021184085.1 Oncorhynchus gorbuscha | reverse complement strand
AAAGGGCATGGGAAACACCCTCGTTTGGTATAAAAATGTCTGGGAGAACAAAAAGCGCGCTGAATTGCTTTTCCCATGCATGTGTCGAAGAAAGCTTTCGCATATTGAGATCGGACTACCTTCTGAGGGGGTTTTCTACCACAGTGGTGACCTCAAGGATCGTAGACAGACTGGCGCCTCATACAAAAATCGACCCCTATAGCCCTGACCCCTTGTAGGCACTATTAACATATTTCTTATACCCTCAGATCCGCACAAGTGCATATGGGCATAGGGGTTAGCCTAGGGGTCAGCTGGTAATTGGGCAAGTGAAAGAGAGGGTGAGAGAGATACACACTAATAGAGCACGATCTCCCTTTGGCGTTCTTTACTTCTACGGACATGGCATAAGCAGACAATGTGAGGCATCGAATGAAGGAAAGACCATTGTGTTGTTTAAAGTGCCATGATCTGACTCCTCGTCGGTCATATCAGGCATTGCAGTGGCATAACTGGTCTCTGTGTGCTCCGGCGTTGTGACTCACTCTCCCTATGAGTCAGAGTGGGAGAGACTGTACTTCTGCCCTTTGCTTTGAGGGCAGCACACACACACACACACACAATCACACACACACAATCAACACAATCACACACACACAATCACACACACACACACACACACACACACACACACACACACACACACACACACACACACACACACACACACACACACACACACACACACACACACACACACACACACACACACACACACACACACACACACACACACACACACACACACACACACACACACACACACACACACACACACACACACATTCGCTTTGAGGGCATTCCATGAAACACTGACCCAGTGCCTGTTCTGTCCTCAGAACACAGCAGCAGGACAACCCAGGCTTTGTCCTCGCCCCAGAGAGCAGACTGACTGTCCACATACCAGAGACAGAGAGAGGAAGAGTCGGAGAGGAGGGAGAGAGTGAGAAAGAGTGGGAGAGAATTATATAGTAACAGGGAGATAATTGGGGGAGAGAACGGGAGGATCTAAATATCAGTTGATTTATGCTCTCCTACTGTAAGTACTGTAATTATCTGCTTTCCACACCTTCCGTCTTCTCCACTCAAACTGCTGCAGGAAACTGAAAATGATTGCAAAAGTGAATCTAATATAAGCCACTGCTAATAGCATCTATAACAAAGTCTAAATAGTTTGAATTTCCTTCCTCCCCTCCTTGAATCAATCAATCACTGATCTGACCTGACAGGATCTTTGCGACCAGAGAGAGAGTGGCAGGGGTCATTTGCAGCCAGCTGCACCTTGTACAGTAATAATGTGTCACCCTGTAGTAAAGAAGAAAGAACCAGGAGTCGATGGAACCACTGATAAGAAGCTGCATGTTATATAAAGTAAGTGATGTCATGCCCCTGGGTTGGGTCAGGCTGGTAGTATTTAATAAAAACAGCTCATTCTCAGGTCTGCTGATCTGAGGCAGTGGGCCAGGTATGTGGATGTATGCGTGCGTGTTCGTCTGTCTCTGGTGAACTGACAGAAATCTAACTCTAGAATCGGAGTAACAACTACAGCGAGACAGTGACAGAGAACTCACACCACTAACATATTATTTATGGACGTAATACACCTCTAATGTAACACACACACACAGAGAGAGAGAGAGACAGAGAGAGAGAAGATTTTCACCTCTCTCTCTAACATTGAGTTCTAGGAGGAAATGTATTCATTTTTATCTCTCCAGTCTATATGACACACTCCCCTCTCATCACTTCCTCCCTGCCTTGCAGTAGACAGAAAGGGAGGGCCAGTGACTATAAGAATATATTCGCTGAGGTTTCGTGTACGCTGTGAGGAGTATGGCAATCAGTGCACACACACACACACACACACACACACACACACACTTAAACATGTGAAAACACGCCCAAGCACACAGTATCTCCATTCCCTACCCACGTGGCGCTAGCACTCCAAGATCTCAAAGTTAAACCGTCTGCGGTCATCCCCCAATCTCCACCTCTTCCAATCTTCTATTCCTCTACCTCATTTCCACTCCTCCCGCTCTGCCCTTCGCTGATAGTGACACATTTTGTCTAGACACAAACACACCAATGGCCTTTATGTTTGTACATTTTTTCATTGTTTTTCATTGCTGTTGATTCATATTTCCGCCTATCCATTTCCTAGAGGGACAATTCAAAAGTTATGCAAGATTATATGGAATTGAGAAACATACTGTATCTGTCCCAATAATTGTTTCTATACTCTTTCCTTTCCCTCATCCCCAGCGGCTGCAGTGTGTGGAGAAAAACAGCCCCAACAACTCACTCACTCACTCACTCACTCACTCACTCACTCACTCACTCACTCACTCACACACTCACTCACTCACTCACTCACACACTCACACTCACACACACACACACACACACACACACACACACACACACACACACACACACACACACACACACACACACACACACACACACACACACACACACACACACACACACACACACACACACACACACACACACACACACACAGCTTGTCCATCCATCACCTCCTAGGCTATATTTCAATCAAATCAAATTGTATTGGTCACATACATGTATTTAGTAGATGTTATTGCGTGTGTAGCAAAAATGTGTTTGTTCCGAGCTCCAACAGTGCAGTAGTATCTAACAATTCACAACAATACACACAAATCTAAAAGTAAAAGAATGGAATTAATTAACATATCAATATTAGGGCATTAACTATAATACAGTAGAATCCATATGAAATGAATAAAACAGTATGTAAAACAAATCTAATTGTATTTGTCACATGTTCCGAATAGCGTGAAATGCTTACATACGAGCCCTTAACCAACAATGCAGTTCAAGAAATAGTTATGAAAATATTTACCAAATAAACAAAAGTAAAAAATAAATAACACAATAAATAAATAACAATAAAATAACAATAACAAGTCTATATACAGGGGGTACCGTTACCGAGTCAATGTGGAGGCTATATACAGGGGGTACTGTTACCGAGTCAATGTGGAGGCTATATACAGGGGGTACCGTTACCGAGTCAATGTGGAGGCTATATACAGGGGGTACCGTTACCGAGTCAATGTGGAGGCTATATACAGGGGGTACCGTTACCGAGTCAATGTGGAGGCTATATACAGGGGGTACCGGTACAGAGTCAATGTGGAGGCTATTTTCAGGGGGTACCTTTACCGAGTCAATGTGGAGGCTATATACAGGGGGTACCGTTACCGAGTCAATGTGGAGGCTATATACAGGGGGTACCGGTACAGAGTCAATGTGGAGGCTATATACAGTCTGTACTGGTACAGAGTCAATGTGGAGGCTATATACAGGGGGTACCGTTACCGAGTCAATGTGGAGGCTATATACAGGGGGTACCGGTACCGAGTCAATGTGGAGGCTATATACAGGGGGTACCGTTACCGAGTCAATGTGGAGGCTATATACATGGGGTACCGTTACCGAGTCAATGTGGAGGCTATATACAGGGGGTACCGTTACCGAGTCAATGTGGAGGCTATATACAGGGGGTACCGTTACCGAGTCAATGTGGAGGCTATATTCAGGGGGTACCGTTACCGAGTCAATGTGGAGGCTATATACAGGGGTACCGTTACCGAGTCAATGTGGAGGCTATATACAGGGGGTACCGTTACCGAGTCAATGTGGAGGCTATATATAGGGGGTACCGTTACCGAGTCAATGTGGAGGCTATATACAGGGGGTACCGTTACCGAGTCAATGTGGAGGCTATATACAGGGGGTACCATTACCGAGTCAATGTAGGCAGGGGTAAAGTAACTATGCATAGATAATAAACAGTGTGTAGCATTAGTGTAAAAACAAGGGGGGGGGGGGTGTCAATGCAAATAGTCCAGGTGGCCATTTGACTAATTGTTCAGCAGTCTTACGGCTTTGGGGTAGAAGCTGTTAAGGTGCTCCGGTACCACTTGCCGTGCGGTAGCAGAGAGGACAGTCTGGCTCGGGTGACTGGAGTCTTTGACTATTCTTTGGGTCTTCCTCTGACAACGTCTAGTATATATCAAATCAAATCAAATGTATTTGTCACATACACATGGTAGCAGATGTTAATGCGAGTGTAGCGAAATGCTTGTGCTTCTAGTTCCAACAGTGCAGTAATAACCAACGAGTAATCTAACCTAACAATTCCAAAACTACTACCTTGTACACACAAGTGTAAAAGGATAAAGAATATGTACATAAAGATATATGAATGAGTGATGGTACAGAACGGCATAGTCAAGATGCAGTAGATGGTATCGAGTACAGTATATTCATATGAGATGAGTAATGTAGGGTATGTAAACAATGTGGCATAAATTAAAGTGGCTAGTGATACATGTATTACATAAAGATGCAGTAGATGATATAGAGTACAGTATATACATATACATATGAGATGAGTAATGTAGGGTATGTAAACATTATATTAAGTAGCATTGTTTAAAGTGATATATTTTACACCAATTTTCATCAATTCCCATTGTGGCTGGAGTTGAGTCAGTGTGTTGGCAGCAGCCACTCAATGTTAGTGGTGGCTGTTTAACAGTCTGATGGCCTTGAGATATAAGCTGTTTTTCAGTCTCTCGGTTCCTGCTTTGATGCACCTGTACTGACCTCGCCTTCTGGATGACAGCGGGGTGAACAGGCAGTGGCTCGGGTGGTTGTTGTCCTTGATGATCTTTATGGCCTTCCTGTGACATCGGGTGGTGTAGGTGTCCTGGAGGGCAGGTAGTTTGCCCCCGGTGATGCGTTGTGCAGACCTCACTACCCTCTGGAGAGCCTTACGGTTGTGGGCGGAGCAGTTGCCGTACCAGGTGATACAGCCCGACAGGATGCTCTCGATTGTGCATCTGTAGAAGTGAGTGCTTTTGGTGACAAGCCAAATTTCTTCAGCCTCCTGAGGTAGAAGGGGCGCTGCTGCGCCTTCTTCACGACGCTGTCTGTGTGGGTGGACCAATTCAGTTTGTCCGTGATGTGTACGCCGAGGAACTTAAAACTTACTACGCTCTCCACTACTGTCCCAACGATGTGGATAGGGGGGTGTTCCCTCTGCTGTTTCCTGAAGTCCACAATCATCTCCTTTGTTTTGTTGACGTTGAGTACGTGGTTATTTTCCTGACACCACACTCCGAGGGCCCTCACCTCCTCCCTGTAGGTCGTCTCGTCGTTGTTGGTAATCAAGCCTACCACTGTAGTGTCGTCCGCAAACTTGATGATTGAGTTGGAGGCGTGCATGGCCACACAGTCGTGGCTGAACAGGGAGTATAGGAGAGGGCTCAGAACGCACCCTTGTGGGGCCCGAGTGTTGAGGATCAGCGGGGTGGAGATGTTGTCACCTACCCTCACCACCTGGGGGCGGCCCGTCAGGAAGTCCAGTACCCAGTTGCACAGGGCGGGGTCGAGACCTAGGGTCTCGAGCTTGATGACGAGTTTGGAGGGTACTATGGTGTTAAATGCTGAGCTTTAGTCGATGAACAGCATTCTCACATTGGTATTCCTCTTGTCCAGATGGGTTAGGGCAGTGTGCAGTGTGGTTGAGATTGCATCGTCTGTGGACCTATTTGGGGCGGTAAGCAAATTGGAGTGGGTCTAGGTTGTCAGGTAGGGTGGAGGTGATATGGTCCTTGACTAGTCTCTCGAAGCACTTCATGATGACGGAAGTGAGTGCTACAGGGCGGTAGTCGTTTAGCTCAGTTACCGTAGCTTTCTTGGGAACAGGTTCAATGGTGGCCCGCTTGAAGCATGTGGGAACAGCAGACTGGGATAAGGATGGATTGAATATGTCCGTAAACACACCAGCCAGCTGGTCTGCGCATGCTCTGATGACGCGACTGGGGATGCCGTCTGGGCCTGCCGCCTTGCGAGGGTTAACACGTTTAAATGTTTTACTCACATGAGCTGCAGTAAAAGAGAGTCCACAGGTTTTGGTTGCGGGCCGTGTCAGTGGCACTGTATTGTCCTCAAAGCGGGCAAAAAAGTTATTTAGTCTCTCTGGGAGCAAGACATCCTGGTCCGTGACGCGGCTGGTTTTCTTTTTGTAATCCGTGATTGACTGTAGACACTACCACATACCTCTTGTGTCTGAGCCATTGAATTGTGACTCTACTTTGTCTCTATACTGACGCTTAGCTTGTTTGATTGCCTTGCGGAGGGAATAGCTACACTGTTTGTATTCGGTCATGTTTCCGGTCACCTTTCCCTGGTTAAAAGCAGTGGTTCGCGCTTTCAGTTTCACGTAAATCAATCCACTGTTTCTGGTTTGGGAATGTTTTAATCATTGCTATGGGAACGACATCGTCAATGCACGTTCTAATGAACTCGCTCACCGAATCAGCGAATTTGTCAATGTTGTTGTTGGAAGCAATGCGGAACATATCCCAGGACATTTGACCGAAGCAGTCTTGAAGCTTGGAATCAGATTGGTCGGACCAGCGTTGAACAAAGCTTCTTGTTTTAGTTTCTGTCTGTAGGTAGGGAGCAACAAAATGGAGTCGTGGTCAGCTTTTCCGAAAGGAGGGCGGGGGAGGGCCTTATATGCGTTGTGGAAGTTAGAATAGCAATGATCCAAGGTTATACCATCCCTGGTTGTGTAATCGATATGCTGATACAATTTAGGGAGTCTTGTTTTGTTAAAATCCCCAGCTACAATAAATGCATCCTCAGGATATGTGGTTTCCAGTTTGCAAAGAGTCAAATAAAGTTTGTTCAGGGCCATCGATGTGTCTGCTTGGGGGAATATATACGGCTGTGATTATAATCGAAGAGAATTCCCTTGGTAGATAATGCGGTCGACATTTGATTGTAAGGAATTCTAAGTCAGGTGAACAGAAGGACTTGAGTTCCTGTATGTTGTTGTGATCACACCACGTCTCGTTAATCATAAGGCATACGCCCCCCATACGCTTTCTTACCAGAAAGATGTTTGTTTCTTTCGGCGCAATGCGTGAAGAAACCAGCTGGCTGCACCGACTTCCGTTAGCGTCTCTCGCGTGAGCCATGTTTCCGTGAAGCAAAGAACGTTACAGTCTCTGATGTCTCTCTGGAATGCTACCCTTGCTCAGATTTCCCTTGTTGTCAAGAGACTGGACATTGCCGAGTTAGTATGCTAGGTCCTGGATGGCAGGAAGCTTGGCCCCAGTGAGCAGTTGCCAAACAGGTGGAGATGCAACTGGTCAGGATGCTATCGATGGTGCAGCTGTATAACCTTTTGAGGATCTGGGGACCCATGCCAAATATTTTCAGTCTCCTGAGGGGGAATAGGTGTTGTCATGCCCTCTTCACGACTGTCTTGGTGTGTTTGGACCATGATAGTTTGTTGGTGATGTGGACACCAAGGAACTTGAAACTCTAAACCCGCCCCAGTCGATGTGAATGGGGGCGTGTTCGGCCCTCCTTTTCCTGTAGTCCACGATCAGTTTCTTTGTCTTGCTCATGTTGAGGGAGAAGTTGTTGTCCTGGCACCACACTGCCAGGTCTCCTACCTCCTCCATATAGGCTGTCTCATCATTAACAATCTGACGGCCTTGAGATAGAACCTGCTTTTTAGTCTCTCGGTCCCGGCTTTGATGCACCTGTACTGACCTTGCCTTCTGAATGATAGCAGGGTGAACAGGCCGTGGCTCGGGTGGTTGATGGCCTTGATGATATTTTTAGCTTTCCTGTAACATTGGGTACTGTAGGTGTCCTGGAGGCCAGGCAGTGTGCCCCCGGTGATGCGTTGGGCAGACCGCACCACCCTCTGGAGAGCCCTGCGATTGCGAGTGGTGCAGTTGCCATACCAGGTGGAGATACAGCCCAACAGGATGCTCTCAATTGTGCATCTGTAAAAGTTTGTGAGGTGCTTAGGGGCCAATCCAAATTTCTTCAGCCTCCTGATGTTTAAGAGGCGCTGTTGCCCCTTCTTCACCACACTGTCTGTGTGCGTGGCCATGCAGTCATAAGGTGAACAGGGAGTACAGGAGAGGGCTGAGCATGCACCCTTGTGGGGCCCTTGTGTTGAGGATCAGTGTAGTGGAGGTGTTGTTTCCTACCTTCACCATCTGGGGGCACCATCCCAGTGCCCCGAGCTTAATGATGAGCTTGGAGGTTACTATGGTGTTGAATGCTGAGCTGTAGTCAATGAACAGTATTCTTACATAGTATTACATAGGTATTCCTCATGTCCAGATGGGAAAAGGCAGTGTGCAGTGCGATGGCAATTGCATCATCTGTGGATCTATTGGGGCGGTATTCAAATTGAAGTGGGTCTAGGGTGTCAGGTATGGTGGAGGTGATATAATCCTTAACTAGTCTCTCAAAGCACTTAATGATTGAAAGAAGTGAGTTCTACGGAGTGATAGTCATTTAGTTCAGTTACCTTTGCTTTCTTCGGGTACAACGAACAATGGTGGACATCTTGAACAGGGGAGCCCCACCTGATTAGCAATACAAAATAATTGGGCATTAATACATGCCAAATATCAGTTTGCAAACAATGTAAAAAAAAAAGAATGAGTTAATTGAGTTAATAAAGCTGCATACAAACATGGTCTCTTTTTTGCTTTCATGAGTAAGTAAGCTCCAAAATGCAGGTGTTTCAGCCTAGCTCAGAACTTTCTGTGGTGGCGGGGCAGCCAGTGGAAAATACAGAGCGTAGGGGTTGGTAATGTTCTCTAGTTGCGCCGTGATTGGCTCAGTGTTCTGTCACTCATGGGGACACTACATCACTGCAAAATCTACGGGGAGAGCTTGAAAATTCAAGCCCCTTGGGTTCTGCCATAGAGTTACATTAGAAGTGCCCATCCAAATCGCGTTATATTTACCGTAGCTTTGATTGGACTGTTCATTTCAACATCATACTTTAAAATCTTAGATAGCAAGTTAGCAGTCATCATCATGAATCAAGTAGACAATATACTGGTACATCCTTTTCCAATCTTTGTCATATGAATTATTAAGAGAAATTATAAATAAAACGTACCGGTGTTCATCGGCCATTGGACATAAACATTACACAACAGGTTGGAAATCTCAAATTCAACAATGAGTGGTTTGGAAGGAATCAGTGGCTAACTGTAAGCATTGCAAAGCAATCACTAGCTTGCTATTTAATGGAGTGGGTGTGTGGTGCAAGTCTGGGTTTAAGGGTCTCTTTTCCACGCTTAAAAGGATAAACATTCAACATGGGCCATGCTGTCAATCTAGCATAAATTCTGCAATGTCGAAACAACTCGGAACTAGGAAATCTCAGAGACAACTGGGAACTCTGAAAAAACGAGCTGTGGCTGGCAAAACCCCCCCGTTTTGAACGGTCCAAGTCAGGAACTCGGGCCTCTTTCTAGAGCTACGACCTGAAGATCACTGACCGCATGATTCAACCTTGTTTTTTTGCAAGTTCCCAGTTGTCTTGAAAGCACAATGAATTCAAAGAATGCCAGACTTTGATGACAAAGTCTGATGACAAAATTTGCCACAAAATATGTCACGACTGCCGTGCCACCTTCCTGTTCAAGTGAGCATAGCACAACAAGGTGAGTCCAAAAATGTATTGTATAAATTATGTAATATGCCAGGGAGATATGTATACTGTAGCTAAGGAAGTAATACTACATATACGTGTACAGCATGTTGTGTAGTAAGCTGTTAGTAGCCATCTTTAATAATATCAGCTTAAATGTCTTACTCAAGTCGGCAACGGCGAAGGAGAGCCCACAGTCCTTGGGAGCGGGCCGTGTCAGTGGCACGGGCGAAGAAGGTGTTCAGCTTGTCTGGTTTTCCCTTTGTAATCCGTAATTGTCTGGAGTTCCTGCCACATACGTCTCTGAGCCGTTGAATTTCGACTCCACTTTGTCTCTGTACTGACGTTTTGCCTGTTTGATTGCCTTACGGAGGGCGTACTGTAACTGCACTTTTTGTATTCAACCATATTCCCAGTTACCTTGTCGTGGTTAAATGCGGTGGTTCGCGCTTTCAGTTTCGCAAGAATGCTGCCATCTATCCAAGGTTTTAGGTTTGGGTAGATTTTAATAGTCACAGCGGGAACAACATCCCCTATACACTTCCTGATGAACTCAAGTCACCATGTCTGTGTATATGTCAATGTGTTTTCCTCAAATTTCCTTTGGTAATATCCCCAGCTACAATATATCAGAGCCATGATTCCGTGAAACAGAGTATGTTACAGTCCCTGTTGTCTCTCTGGAAGGAGATCCTCACCCTGAGCTCATCTACTTTATTGTCCAGGGACTGAACATTAGCGAGTAATATACTCGGAAGCGGTGGATGGTGTGCCACCCCTTGAGTTGGACTAGAAGTCCATTCCGAATACCTCTTCTCCGCCGGCAGCGTCTTGGAGTAGCCTCTAGGATAAGTTCAATTGCCTTGGGGAGGTACGAACAAAGGATCAAATTTGGGAAAGACATATTTCTGGTCGGAATGCTGGAGAGTTACCACCACTCTGTAATCCCAAAGTTATTTCCGGCTGTATGTAATAACACAAAAAACTTTCTGGGCTAATAATGTAAGAAATAACACCCCTCCCCCCAAAATACTGCAAAGTTGCTTAGGATCTAGAAGCAGAGCTGCCTAGCACCATCTTCGTCAGCATAGAGTCTAGATACAGACAATAGGGGTTAATACAGGGACAGACAGGATTGGTCCATACAGTCAATACTGCTGACTCAGCCCTCTACTATAAACATCTGACTCAACACACTGAGATAGCCACAGCAGATCATCAATATGTAGTGTGTGCATGCATATGCTGGGGTACCACAGAGTTAGGAAGATCATCTTTCTGATCAATGACTCAATTTCCCATAACTCTGAGGGGCTTTAGTAGAGCAGTGACCTCTGACCTCGTCTCTCCCTTGGGTACAGAGGATTAAACGGGGAGGTCATATTGGCATGTCTGAACAGGACAGGAGGAATACAGAAGGACAACAGTAGCAATTCCCCATGTCATTGTGTTGAACAGAACGACAGAGGACTTGTATTGGGAAAAGATGTATGCATAAATGTACCTTCATTATAAAACAAGGACAGATCATTATTGAATGCACCAATTTGTAAGTCGCTCTGGATAAGAGCGTCTGCTAAATGACTTAAATGTAAATGTAAAATTGATGAGGCATCTCCCAAGGGATGCCATTTGACTTACAATATTGATTTACAATATCTACAATATTGATTTACAACATTTGATTGACAATATCCCAGTTCTCAATAAAGGTTTAAATCCTATGACATAAACATGACATCATATGAAAGCAGTGGCAACACACACACACACACACACACACACACACACACACACACACACACACACACACACACACACACACACACACACACACACACACACACACACACACACACACACACACACACACACACACACACACACACACACACACACACACACACACACACACACACACACACACACACACACACACACACACACACACACACACACACACACACACACACACACACACACACACACACACACACACACACACACACACACACACACACACACACACACACACACACACACACACACACTCATGCACACACGCAAACACACACACTTTACGCACGCACGCAAACACACCCACACACACGCAGCACCTACGTGAGCAAGCACATCCTACTGATTAGTAGTGTATTGATTACAGTCATTAAGGAGTAATTGATGCCTCCTTGCTGTGTCACCCAGCATAACACGAACACCCTGAAGACAGGACAGCATGGTTAAACAGGACCACATGGTTGGTTGACTTCACTGTTTTACTTAACAGTCTTACGTAAGTCAAACAAAATGAGGCAGGTTCAGAGGTGAAAGTTACTGTGCTTCAGGGCTGAATGACTGTCTTGTCACAGCACAACATGCTATGCTCGCTGCAAACTAGCTTAAAAATTTGACGTTTATGGACAAATGTCGGAATCTGCAGTAAGACTGTGAGAGCTTGTTGGTGTATGAGAAAGTGTACGGGAGTGTGTGTGTGTGCATGTGGTGTGTGTACGTGAGTGTGTGTTTGAGAGATTATACAGGTACAGTTGGAGTCGAAGTTTACATACACTTAGGTTGGAGTCATTAAAACTTGTTTTTCAACCACTCCACACATTTCTTGTTAACATACTATAGTTTTGGCAATTTGGTTAGGATATCTACTTGTTGCATGACATAAGTCATTTTTACAGACAGATTATTTCACTTATAATTCACTGTATCAAAATTTCAGTGCGTCAGAAGTTTGCATACACTAAGTTGACTGTGCCTTTAAACAGCTTGGAAAATTCCAGAAAAATATGTCATGGCTTTAGAAGCTTCTGATAGGCTAAATGACATAATTTGAGTCAATTGGAGGTGTACCTGTGGATGTATTTCAAGGCCTACCTTCAAACTCAGTGCCTCTTTGCTTGATATCATGGGAAAATCAAAAGAAAGACCTCAGAAAAATAAATTGCAGACCTCCACAGGTCTGGTTCATCCTTGGGAGCAATTTCCAAACGCCTAAAGGTACCACATTCATCTGTACAAACAATAGTACGCAAGTATAAACACCATGGGACCACGCATCCGTCATACCGCTCAGAAAGGAGACGTATTTTGTCTCCCAGAGATGAACGTACTTTGGTGCGAAAAGTGCAAATCAATCCCAGAAAAATAGCGAAGGACCTTGTGAAGATGCTGGAGGAAAACAGGTACAAAAGTATCTATATCCACAGTGAAATGAGTCCTATGTCGACATAATCTGAAAGGCCGCACAGCAATTAAGAAGCCATTGCTCAAAAACCGCCATAAAAAAGCCAGACTATGGTTTGCAACTGCACATGGGGACAAAGATTGTACTTTTTGGAGAAATGTCCACTGGTCTGATTAAACAAAAATAGAACTGTTTGGCCATAATGACCATCGTTATAAATGGAGTAAAAAGGGGGATGCTTGCAAGACGAAGAACACCATCCCAACCGTGAAGCACGGAGGTGGCATTATCATGTTGTTGGGGTGCTTTGCTACAGGATGGACTGGTGCACTTCACAAAACAGATGACATCATGAGGTAGGAAAATTATGTGGATATATTGAAGCAAAATCTCAAGACATCAGTCAGGAAGTTAAAGCTTGGTCGCAAATTGGTCTTCCAAATGGACAATGACCCCACACATACTTCCAAAGCTGTGGCAAAATGGCTTTAGGACAACAAAGTCAAGGTATTGGAGTGGCTATCATAAAGCCCTGACCTCAATCCTATAGAAAATGTGTGGGCAGAACTGGAAAAGCGTGTGGAGGCAAGGAGGCCTACAAACCTGACTCAGTTACACCAGCTCTGTCAGGAGGAATGGGCCAAAATTCACCCAACTTATTGTGGGAAGCTTGTGGAAGGCTACCCTGAAACATTTGACCCAAGTTAAATAATTTAACTTTAAAGGTAATGCTATCAAATACTAATTGAGTGTATGTAAACTTCTGACCCACTGGGAATGTGATGAAAGAAATAAAAGCTGAAATAAATAATTCTCTCCACTATTATTCAGACATTTCACATTCTTAAAATAAAGTGGTGATCCTAACTGACCTAAGACAGGGAATTTTTACTTGGAATAAATGTTGGGAATTGTGAAAAACGGAGTTTAAATGTATTTGGCTAAGGTGTATGTAAACTTCCAACTTCAACTGTATGTTCCGGATCACTAAGAACAGAGAATGTGTAACAGGTAATCAGAGAAAGGGAGAGCAGGCATTATTCATTCCTCTACTGACAGATGAGGGTCACTGGTGGCTACATGTACCTGTCTCCACTAAATAATAGAACTTATTCACTCCTATAACTGCCAGTCTGACACATTACCACAGGAACAAACTATGAACTATCAGACCTGCATGTACTGATAAAGCACATTAAACTGCCTCTCTATTTCATTGATAAGATAATTGACAGTTTCTTTAATTCAGTAACAAGGCATGCCTAAAATCTTACTATATTACTATAAAATTACTCTCTCTCTCTCTCATATACGGGTTTTGCAACATATGATGCAAAATGCATCATACCGGCTATATTTCTGTATTTTGTAAGTTACATATCATGAAAACTTGATTGCTGACATGCAATATCAACAATGGACTAATGAAACAAATACCAAAAGATAGTTTTAGGGTTGAATTATCCTTTACAGTTTTTTTCGATTGCTAAACGACAGTGGGCACAACTGGAGTCACATGTGCAAAACTCTAACTACAGTCTGCACTACCAACAGTCACCTGAGCTAAACAGTTCACATCACCTGCAAAACTCATTCCAAGCAACACAACTCTTAACACATGGCTCAAAACACGCTCAGTGCAGCCAAACACTATGCACAACCCTCACTGAGATAACACACACTGTCACTCAGAACACACTGAGAGTAAAAACACTAGCATCAAACACCAATACAGAAAATACAAAACTTTTCATCTTTACAGTTTGAACAATTTCAGTGACTTCATACAAAGTAATATTTTCTTCAAAGAAAAGAATGACATTCTTTCACATGATTTATTAACATTTTTAGAACATAACAATTCTTTAAGGTAAATGAAAATTAGCAGTTTGCTTCAATAGTCTGTAGTAATTTACGGAATTACAGTAATGAGAAAAAAAAGGTAGAAACTAAAAGTACATACTGTAATTCGAACAAATAATTGAGGGGCTAATCCTGCCTCTCTCTAGCATCAGGCCACAGGTTTTCTTCAACATCACATCTAATGTTTTCTCTTGCCATGCACCTGGGGAAGAACCTTCTGGAGTGCCTTATCCATCCCTGGCAGTCCTCTGGACTCGTGTCCTCACATCCGGCACGCATGGCTTCCAAAAGAGACATTTGGTCATGTGGGTGGTGACCAAACACTTTCCACCACCAGGCAGAGAAAAACTCCTCTATT
>NC_060180.1:35493487-35595987 GCF_021184085.1 Oncorhynchus gorbuscha | reverse complement strand
TTGTTTGTGTGTGATCGGGGTGTATTCAATCCGCCGATTCTGCTGAAAAATGTATTTCTTAAACGGAAGCAAACGGAACAAAACGGGGATAAACATAACTGAAAATGTTCAATAGAAACTCTCATTTGCAACTGTTGGACTAATGATTACACCCTAGATCAGCTAGAGTGCAAGGCGGTATCGAATGTGTCAATGTCTGTCACTTTGATTACTCAAAATTCTTTCGACCTGTGCACCTACGTTGTAAACGTTCATTCATCGGCTAGGTTGTAGCAACCTCATGATGGGTACAGGGAAAATGTGTGCATTAACCTATCGATGTTACATTGAGCTGGGTGAATGGAATATGAATGACAGTCATCCTATATGCTGTAATAGGAATGAGGCCATGCTCATGAAATATAAATAATCCATTTTAAACGGCACCGACTGTCAGTGATGTCTGTCTGTGGTGTGTGTGTGTGTGTGTGTATGTGTCTGTCTGTGGTGTGCGTGCGTGCGTGTGATGTGTTCTGCTGGGTAATAGTGTGCTTGTCCCAAATGTATTCCTCTCTCGCACACTTATCTGATCTTGCCCTAAGTCATGCCTCTCTACAGCTCCCACTGGAGGCTCAGCCCACACACTCACACACACACATGTAGAAAGAGGGGGCCCAGTTTAAAGACTGTTCTCTTTTTAAGAAGTTGTCAAACCGGTTCTCCCCAGTCCACTCTGCAGAGAGACGAGGCATTGTCCAAGGATTGTGTTGTGCCTGAGAGGAACAGACAAAATAGTTAGGCAAAGAGAGTCTGAAAAGATCAAAGACATTAAGTGTGGCCTCAAACTACACACACACACACACAGAGAGTGACACACACGCTGACACACACCTCCAGCAATACAGCAATAAACCTTAGGACACAGGTCATATCTGACAGACAGAGCTACAACTTTAGTTCACTTGCATTCTATTCTATTCTTTTTCATTTAGGCAGTTGGGACAAAACTTTGACGGGAATAAGCATGTAAAAGTGGAAGATGAAAGTTAATACGCCTTGTTCCAGTGATTTAAAGTATCTGTCCAGTGTTGTAGATTTTAGATGACCTAAAATGAATTACAATATGAATTAAATAGATGTCCTTCCAAATTTTTTAAATTAAGGATATTAAAAAGCAGCTTTTCTCTTGGCCATGCTTGGCCTGTTAGGAAACAACAGAGTGGTTTGGGCGTGTACTGGTAACAAAATATATATTTGACAGCTCAGCCAATGAGATGCACATACAGTTAGATATTGAAATTAGTTCCCAAGTGAGGGCACTGGGGCAGACTGCCTGAGCCTGGCTGCACCAAGTCAAATAGTATGGATGGATTCAGGACGCACGATGGAACTACTAGAGTACTTTACTATAACAACATAACACTGCCTTCAGAAAGTATTTATACCCCTTGACTTATCCCACATATTGTTGTATTACAGCCTGATTTCAAAATGGATTAATACATTTTTTTTCAGTACACAATAAACCATAATGACCAAGTGAAAACATGTTTGTAGAAATTTTAGCACATTTATTGAAAATGAAATACGGAAATATTTCATTGACATAAGTATTCACACCCCTGAGTCAATACATGCTAGAATTACCTTTGGCAGCGATTACAGCTGCGGTTTCCTTCCTCTCTGGCAACTGAGTTAGGAAGGACGCCTGTATCTTTGTAGTGACTGGGTTTGTTGATACACCATACAAAGTGTAATTTATAACTTCACCATGCTCAAAGGGATTCAATGTCTGCTTGTTCTATTTTACCCATCTACCAATAGCTGCTCTTCTTTGCGAGGCATTGGAAAACCTCCCTGGTCTTTGTGGATAAATCTGTGTTTGAAATTCACTGCTCGACTGAGGGACCTTACAGATAATTGTATGTATAGAGTACAGAGATGAGGTCATTCAAAAATCATGTTAAACACTATTATTGCACACAGAGTGAGTACATGAAATTTATTCAGCACATTCTTGTCCTGAACGTATTTAGGCGTGCCAAACATTTTTTATTCGTAAACATTTCTAAAAACATAATTCCACTTTGAAATTATGGGGTATTGTGTGTAGGCCAGACACAAAATCTCAATTTAGTACATTTTTTATTCCGTCTGTAACACATCAAAATGTGGAAAAAGACTAGGGGTGTGAATACTTTCTGAAGGCACTGTACATGCAAACTGATTACTTCACTAGCATGAGTTTTGCTTTGTCACCTATATTCCGAATTTCTGTGTTGTTAGCTACATAACTAGCTAGCTAGCTAGCTGTGAAGCTACCTAGCTAGCTACTGCTGCTACCTACTGTATATCAGTCAACAACTTAACAAGGTTTCTCTTGACATAACACTTTTGGCTAGGCTAGAAACAAAGGGTTTTAAATAGAAGGGAATGGCAAGATGGTTATTGTTTGGAGGATCTGACTTGGTTTCTTGTTGGTTAGCCAGCTAGCAGCAATAGCTAATGTTAGCATGCTAACGTTAGCTGAGTGCTTCCAAACAGCCAGCAGGCCACTCTTACAAATCACATATTTTGAAATAGACGTAACTGGCAAGATAGTTGTTGCATAGGCTTAGTCTTTATTGCTAACACCAGCTGTGGATTGATTGGCTTGCTAGCTAGCTTGATTGTGTGTAGTGAGTGTGCACTCCTGAGCCCGAGTCTCCTCTAGTCTCGAGAAGGATCCTTTCTTCCCACCTGAGAATTTGTTTTTAAAAAAAGAAAGTAAAAAGCTGATGGGCCAATCACATTCGGGCCTGTTTTGGCAAAAGAGGATGATGTCATTATCCAAGCAAATTTCATGTCTTTTCTTAAACGGTTTGTTTCAAGAACAAGTCTGAGATGGGGTTTTACTGAGTTTCTTCTCTATAATGCTCTGGCCACAACAAGTAAAGGACGAGTCAACAACATGATTTAGTTATGTGCAAACAGAATATGAGCTTATAACTGGACAGTTACTTTAAGACAGGATCTTCCCTTCATTCTGGTCAGGCGATTCTATTTTACACGCAGCCCTACACACATATGCGCACAAAAACACACAGAGACGCACACACACACACACACTGCCTGCATTCCTGAGGGTTAACTGTACATTAGCATCATGTGACAGTGAGAAATGTGCCTCAACGAGCACCAATTAGGGCCCGGTAACATTTGTGTGTGTGTGTGTGTGTGTGTGTGTGTGTGTGTGTGTGTGTGTGTGTGTGTGTGTGTGTGTGTGTGTGTGTGTGTGTGTGTGTGTGTGTGTGTGTGTGTGTGTGTGTGTGTGTGTGTGTGTGTGTGTGTGTGTGTGTGTGTGTGTGTGTGTGTGTGTGTGTGTGTGTGTGTGTGCGTGCGTGTGTGTGCCTATGCGCATACGTGTTTGTGTGAGGCTGAACATATGTATGTGTATATGATATTTGTTTCCTCATCCACATACTTCCTTACTTGCTGTTTCCCCAAACCCTTCTTAAATCTATCACTATGACTTGTTTTGCCAGGCGTAAATCTTCTCTGTCTCTAACCACACCCTGTAATAACCCCAGCCTCCTGTCTTAACACGAGAACCACCAAAGCAGTCATTTGGACTGCTCATGATTTAATTGTTTTATTACTCTGCTGTTTTTAAGTCATGCCCCCTCTGTCCTTGACTTTTCCTATATAAGTCTACATAACACACTGCCGTTGCTAGAATTGTAACATCAAAAACAGAACTGGAGTTATCAACAGTTTAAGGAGGGCGTGCGCTTTTTTGAATGGTTTTGCGCATCCTTCTGACAGTAGAGCCTGCTCCTCTCCTTCTACTGACAGTAGAGCCTGCTCCGCTCCTTCTCCTGGCAGTAGAGCCTGCTCCGCTCCTTCTCCTGGCAGTAGAGCCTGCTCCGCTCCTTCTCCTGACAGTAGAGCCTGCTCTGCTCCTTCTCCTGACAGTAGAGCCTGCTCCGCTCCTTCTCCTGGCAGTAGAGCCTGCTCCGCTCCTTCTCCTGACAGTAGAGCCTGCTCCGCTCCTTCTCCTGACAGTAGAGCCTGCTCCGCTCCTTCTCCTGACAGTAGAGCCTGCTCCGCTCCTTCTCCTGACAGTAGAGCCTGCTCCGCTCCTTCTCCTGACAGTAGAGCCTGCTCCGCTCCTTCTCCTGACAGTAGAGCCTGCTCCGCTCCTTCTCCTGACAGTAGAGCCTGCTCCGCTCCTTCTCCTGACAGTAGAGCCTGCTCCGCTCCTTCTCCTGCTCCGCTCCTTCTCCTGACAGTAGAGCCTGCTCCGCTCCTTCTCCTGACAGTAGAGCCTGCTCCGCTCCTTCTCCTGCTCCGCTCCTTCTCCTGACATTAAAGTGCTGTACCCAGTTGATAATCCCCCCGATAATTGTCTCAAAACTGAACCTAAACTAGAGGCCTACCGAAATAAATGTCACACATTATAACAACAGATGAGATGAATTAACTTGATGAGTGACTTGATGAGTGAGCGGAGGCGAATGATGCACAATTATGTAATCACCAATTGTGAATGAAGAACAGCAGTCCAAGTTTTATCAGCCTACACTAGTCTACTTGGAGCACACAGTGAGAGCGTGTGTAATTGATCAAATCTGAATGAAAACGACACAGATGGTGGGGAAGAAATTAATCAGGACCTTTCTGATGATTATTCTTCTGATTCTGAGCCACAGCCTACACCTTCGAGGCCTATTGCACAAAAAAGCTGAACCGGGCTACCACCATTTACATTTTTAAAAAGTGAACCTTTATTTAACTAGGTAAGTCAGTTAAAGAACAAATTCTTATTTACAATGACTTCCTACATCGGCCAAACCCGGACAACGCTAGGCCAATTGTGCGCCACCGTATGGGGCTCCCAATCACGGTCGGTTGTGGATTCGAACCAGGGTGTCTGTAGTGACGCCTCCAGCACTGAGATGCAGTGCCTTAGACCTCTGAGGCACTCGGCACCAAATGAAGCGGTGAGACAGGAGCGAGGACGGGACAGTACCATTTGGATAGAACAAGTCAGTGGCAATGGTACAGGCTGATTATCAGCACAAAATGTATGGGATAGCCTAGCCTACCTTTCTTTGGAGAAACCATGTCACGCGATCGTTTGTACAGAGCAGCAAACACTGACAATAATTGACTGCTGTCATATCGACACAGTGCATTCGGAAAGTATTCAGACCCCTTGACTTTTTCCACATTTTGTTACATTAGAGCCTTATTCTAAAATGTATTAAATAGTCCCCCCCCCCTCATAAATCTACACACAATACCCCACAATGACAAAGCAAAAACTGGTTTTGTGATTTTTTTTTGCAAATATATTAAACATTAAGAACAGAAATATTACATTTACATAAGTATTCAGACCCTTTACTCAGTACTTTGTTGTAGCACCTTTGGCAGTGACTACAGCCTTGAGTCTTCTTGGGTATCACGCTGCAAGCTTGGCATACCTGTATTTGGGGAGTTTCTTCCATTCTTCTCTGCAGATCCTCTCAAGCTCTGTCAGGTTGGATGGGGAGCGTCGCTGCACAGCTATTTCCAGGTCTCTCCAGAGACGTTTGATCGGGTTCAAGTCTGGGCTACTTAAGGACATTCAGAGACTCGTCCCGAAGCCACTCCTGTGTTGTCTTGGCTGTGTGCTTAGGAACGTTGTTAATTAGTTTGAAGGGAGTCAAATAAAAGTGTTTTAGTCACATGCTTCGTAATCAAGTAAACAAGGCGCAGACTAACAGTGAAATACTTACTTCCCAACAATGTAGAGAGAAAGAAAATAGAGAAATAATGAAAAGTAAAACATGTAATAATAAAGTAATAACAGATACCCAATGAGTAATGATCACTTCAGGTATTAAAGCCCACATGCAGTCTTTTTAATTTGATTATTATTTACTTATTTTAAAATAATTGTGAACATGCTATGCTATGTCTGACAAATCACTGTGTGTGTATATTTCATTAAAATAACTCCAAATTGATTTCCCTGAGCCTCCTTTTGCTATTGAAATGTGGGCGTGTTGATACACATTTTTATGTATTTGAATTCACAAACCTTATTGGCGGATAGGGTCATTTAGACTCTAGAGCCTACCCCCCCGCTTACCCCGCAAAAGTAAGAGGATACATATGCAAATAAAAGATGACTGGTCATTGGTCAGAATAATCCGATCAGATTGTTATGGCATCATCTTGGCCAAAAACTCCATCCCACCTGAACAGGCTGAAATGACAGGATTTATTTTCAAACAGCTCTTAACACAAAAATAGCATTATCATAATTTTCACAATTTCCGAGTGTTATTTTGACCTCATAATGTAGAAATGTAAAAACAGGGAAACACGTTTTTGACTGCAGTGCCGCTTTAAGGAACTTACAGTAACTTACTTTCACTGAGTTTACTAATGACAATGCTCTCACTTCAAAGGATCCCATGACAAAGCCTGTGGTCTGGACACACCCTTAGAGACGGGCTCTTTGCAGGCTAAATGATTATGGGTAGCAACAGTCAACCTGATTCCGCTGGTCTCCTCTTCATACACACACACACACACACACACACACAAACACATGTTCACACAAACACACACACTGGTCACCTCCTCATGTTCTTACAGGTAATGACCTGGATGCTCCCCTTGGCTTGTGACTGTGCATTGTGTGCCTTCCTGGAGCGAGTGTGTGGGTGTGAGTGTGTTCTGACAGAGGGATGAGTGAATGTGTGTCGGTTGACTTGTCAGACCCTCACACCTGCCTCCACTTGCCCACAGGTTCTGCACTCTTAACATAGTCAGGTCAGGGAGGTGTGTCCTCGCTATGACTTGGATGGAGAGCTTATCCCATCACCCGCCACACCCTACATCCTGTCTACAGCCTGTCTACATCTCTCTCTCTCTCTCTCTCTCTCTCTCTCTCTCTCTCTCTCTCTCTCTCTCTCTCTCTCTCTCTCTCTCTCTCTCTCAGGTTTTTAATCTGTACCTTCCCACACAAGTCCCTTGGAATGTCCAGACACTGCCACGACCAAGGATTCCACTGGTCACCACGGAGACCAAGGATTCCTGAGGTCTAGGGCAGGGCAGTCCCAGGTAGGTGTGATTTCACAGGTTGACTAACACATACTCAGACACACACAAATCCTATGCACACTTGGACTGTGAGTGTCTGGTATATTTATTGTCTGCAACATTTGCTGATGAGTAGAGAACGATCTCTATCTCGAACGGACGGGGGTATGGACAGACCCCCCCCCCCCCCCCCCCTGGTAAAGACAAGCTAATCCCAAGCAGACGGTCACACATGATGTTCATATCACCTGCATTCCTCACACCGCCTACCACGTGGGAGCGTGTGCGTTTCCGCATGTGAACATATGTGTTTGTTTCTTTACACTTAATCCTCCTTGTCCCCATTTGAACGAAAAGACTGTAGAGTTAAGTTAACCTGGTCCCACAGAAAGATCATGCATATGACGAACAACGTCCTAAATGCACAGTAACACAGCCTTTCCACCTATTATGGAACTGCTGTCGGTGAGCCGGTATAACTTCTCAAGGGTTGCGCTATTGTTCTTCGATGGACTGTGATGTTATGCCTTTCATAGGCTCCTGTTATGTCTGCACCCTTACGCAAGGCCATTGTGTTCTGGAACTGTTGCTTGTATCAAATAACTGTTGTGTAAACAATACGATTGTATTATCACCTCTCACTCTATAAGGGACATGTAACCATTTATGTTTTGAGTTCTTCCCTGTGAAATTAGAGATAGATCTCCCTGGCATAAATGGCCTCTGCCTTAATGTTTGGATCGAGTTTGCCACAGTAGAACATTGCAGTGAATTGGAATGTCTGTTCTATTTGGTCCTAATTCTATAGCTGGTGCCCCTCCATGTAGGGAGAACTGTGTGCCTCCTCCTGCCCAGAGCAGCTGTGTCTGCCCAGAGCAGCTGTGTCTGCCCACTGAGACGGGGAACTTCCTCTGTTAATCCTCCCCCTGTCATTTGGAGCTTAGACACACGTGTCCAGGGTCTGTCATACGGATCATATGGAGCTTAGGCATGCAGTATGCAGTATGCAGTATGCAGTATGCAGTATGCAGAATGCCCAGAGCTTATGCACAACTGTACATTCATTCCAGGGTGTGAGAACAACATATGCTTACCCATACTACAGAGTGGGCCAGTGGAGTCGGTGATGAGCTCATAACAACATGGTTGTACCCCAAGGTTGTGACCCAACTAAGGACAAAATCATAACCTAGTACTAGACTGTGACCCTAGACAAACTGGTCTTGACCCACCTTGAGTAAACACTTCTCCACACTTGAGCAATGACTGGCACGCCCCAAAGTTCTTGTAAATCTCTGGATCCTCGACTTCCTGGTGGGCCGCCTCCAGGTGGTGAGGGAAGGCAACAACACATCCACCACGTTGACCCTCCTCCTGTACTCCCTGTTCACCCACGACTGCTTGGCCGCGCACGACTCCAACACCATCATTAAGTTTGCCGATGACACAACGGTGGTAGGTGGCCTGATCACCGACGATGATAAGACAGCCTATAGGGAGGAGGTCAGAGACCTGGCAGTGTGTTGCCAGGACAACAGCCCCTCCCTCAACTTCAATAAATCAAAGGAGGTGATCGTGGAATACAGGAAAAGGAGGGGCAATTACGCCTCCATTCACATTGACAGGGCCTTTTTTTCTTCTTTTTTCCTACTGTGTTATTGACTTGTTAACTGTTTACTCCATGTGTAACTCTGTGTTGTCTGTTCACACTGCTATGCTTTATCTCGGCCAGGTCACAGTTGCAAATGAGAACTTGTTCTCAACTAGCCTACCTGGTTAAATAAAGGTGAAATAAAATAAAAATAAAAAAGGGCTGAAGTGGAGTGCGTCGGGAGCATCGACTTAATCCGTGTCCACATCGCTGAGGATCTGGGACCAAAAGGCTCCAGAACAGCTTCTACCCCCAAGCCATAAGACTCCTGAACAGTTCATCAAATGGCCACACAGACTATTTGTATTGACAGCCTTTTATATTTTGCACTGACTCTCTTACACTGGCTCTATGTGAACTCACTACCCACACATGCTACACTGACTCTCTTACACTGGCTCTATGTGAACTCACTACCCACACATGCTACATTGACTCTCTTACACTGGCTCTATGCGAACTCACTACCCACACATGCTACACTGACTCTCTTACACTGGCTCTATGTGAACTCACTACCCACACATGCTACATTGACTCTCTTACACTGGCTCTATGCGAACTCACTACCCACACATGCTACACTGACTCTCTTACACTGGCTCTATGCGAACTCACTACCCACACATGCTACACTGACTCTCTTACACTGGCTCTATGCGAACTCACTACCCACACATGCTACACTGACTCTCTTACACTGGCTCTATGCGAACTCACTACCCACACATGCTACACTGACTCTCTTACACTGGCTCTATGCGAACTCACTACCCACACATGCTACACTGACTCTCTTACACTGGCTCTATGCGAACTCACTACCCACACATGCTACACTGACTCTCTTACACAGGCTCTATGCGAACTCACTACCCACACATGCTACACTGACTCTCTTACACTGGCTCTATGCGAACTCACTACACACACATGCTACACTGACTCTCTTACACTGGCTCTATGCGAACTCACTACCCACACATGCTACATTGACTCTCTTACACTGGCTCTATGTGAACTCACTACCCACATATGCTACACTGACTCTCTTACACTGGCTCTATGTGAACTCACTACCCACACATGCTACACTGACTCACTTACACTGGCTCTATGTGAACACACTACCCACACATGCTACACTGACTCTCTTACACTGGCTCTATGCGAACTCACTACCCACACATGCTACATTGACTCTCTTACACTGGCTCTATGCGAACTCACTACCCACACATGCTACACTGACTCTCTTACACTGGCTCTATGCGAACTCACTACCCACACATGCTACACTGACTCTCTTACACTGGCTCTATGCGAACTCACTACCCACACATGCTACACTGACTCTCTTACACTGGCTCTATGCGAACTGAACACTACCCACACATGCTACACTGACTCTCTTACACTGGCTCTATGTGAACTCACTACCCACACATGCTACACTGACTCTCTTACACTGGCTCTATGCGAACTCACTACCCACACATGCTACACTGACTCTCTTACACTGGCTCTATGTGAACTCACTACCCACACATGCTACACTGACTCTCTTACACTGGCTCTATGTGAACTCACTACCCACACATGCTACACTGACTCTCTTACACTGGCTCTATGTGAACTCACTACCCACACATGCTACACTGACTCTCTTACACTGGCTCTATGTGAACTCACTACCCACACATGCTACACTGACTCTCTTACACTGGCTCTATGTGAACTCACTACCCACACATGCTACACTGACTCTCTTACACTGGCTCTATGTGAACTCACTACCCACACATGCTACACTGACTCTCTTACACTGGCTCTATGTGAACTCACTACCCACACATGCTACACTGACTCTCTTACACTGGCTCTCTATGTGAACTCACTACCCACACATGCTACACTGACTCTCTTACACTGGCTCTATGTGAACTCACTACCCACACATGCTACACTGACTCTCTTACACTGGCTCTATGCGAACTCACTACCCACACATGCTACACTGACTATCTTACACTGGCTCTATGCGAACTCACTACCCACACATGCTACACTGACTCTCTTACACTGGCTCTATGTGAACTCACTACCCACACATGCTACACTGACTCTCTTACACTGGCTCTATGTGAACTCACTACCCACACATGCTACATTGACTCTCTTACACTGGCTCTATGCGAACTCACTACCCACACATGCTACACTGACTCTCTTACACTGGCTCTATGTGAACTCACTACCCACACATGCTACACTGACTCTCTTACACTGGCTCTATGTGAACTCACTACCCACACATGCTACACTGACTCTCTTACACTGGCTCTATGTGAACTCACTACCCACACATGCTACACTGACTCTCTTACACTGGCTCTATGTGAACTCACTACCCACACATGCTACACTGACTCTCTTACGCTGGCTCTATGCGAACTCACTACCCACACATGCTACACTGACTCTCTTACACTGGCTCTATGTGAACTCACTACCCACACATGCTACACTGACTCTCTTACACTGGCTCTATGTGAACTCACTACCCACACATGCTACACTGACTCTCTTACGCTGGCTCTATGTGAACTCACTACCCACACTTGCTACACCACACACGCTCACACAGACGCATTTTCCCACTCTCCACATACACTGCTGCTACCCTGTTTATTACCTATCCTGATTGCCTAGTCACCTTTTACCCCTACCCACATGTACAATTACCTCAACTACCTCGTACCCCTGCATATTGAATCAGTGCTGGTACTCCTTGTATATAGCCTCGTTGTTGTTACTTTGTGCTACTATTTCCTTTTTTATTCCTTACTTTCTAACTCTGCATGGTTGGGGAAGGGCTCGTAAAGTCAGCATTTCACAGTAAAGTCTACACCTGTTGTATTCTGCGTGTGTGACAAATTAAAGGTGATTTGAATCTCACAGTGTGTGTTTGTCCTTCCCTTGGTTTACAGCCCCCTGAAACATGAAGAAAAAGGGGCCAGAGAGAAAACAACACAGAGGAGAGAATCTGTTCCAACATGCAGAGCCAGAGAAAAACAGGGTGAAAGAAAGAATTCCACTAATCGCAATCCAAAACCTCACCCCGCCCCTCCCTTACCCTGCAGTTACTCCTCCCTCTCCCTCCCAAAACCCACCCTAACCCTTCCCTATTTCTCCCCCAAAAAATCAACGTTCCTCCCTCAAGTCGTCCCAGCCAAACCCAACCCTACTCCTCCCTGTCCATCTCACCCTTTCTCTCTCACCTCTCTCCCCCTCACAGGTCGACACAAACACACAATTCTCCTCAAACACGATGGCTGAGCATTGGCTCCGGGCCTCACTAGAGACGCATCATGTTGACGGGTTTATTCCCCTGGCGGCCAGTGATTCTGAGCGCAACACCGAAGCGCTGCGTGTCACAGTCCAAACCTCGATCCACAAGTCTGCCAGATGCAGCACAGTAACCTTTTTATTTACCTAACTTATTCACAGAAACTGACTCTACAGGGACACGACTATTACTCTCTGAGAAATACGGCGAAGTAGAAAACCCCACCCTGTTGTCTTATCCAAACGAGATAACATACCGCACATTACTGAGGAAAACAGTTGACCAGAAGAAAATGTTGAAAATGAAAACGTTGTGGTGTGTGTGTTCTCCTCAAAACCACATACTATGTTAAAGTTTGCCAAATTGTTCTGTTAAGGAAGTTTGTTTTTATTGTTGTGCGTAATGGTGTGTGATCTGAGGTAACATCTAGAATGGTGTGTTGGTATATACTGTCTATGCAGGTGTTATTGTATGGTATAATATGTCCGTGTGATGTGTCTGTATGCTGAATGTTTTTAGTTACATTTGCTGTGCTTGTAAAATTGAATTATTGAACCTCACGTGACAGATTTATTGAATGTTGTGAAAACCAAGAAACAAATGGTAAAATAAATCAATAAAAAGACGTTTGTTTTACACTGTTTCAACAAGCTTTACAAAATCTGACAAGGTAGGAAAAAAAAGACAGGCAATGCTGAAACATCAGCAACATCTGAAGGGAACTCTGCTTCTCCTTAGCAAGGCACTGCTTAGGTAATGTCATAATCTGATCTAAAAAAATCCTTTCATTTACAGATAACTGAGCATGGACCAGATTCCTACGATATAGAGATGAGTGAACCTGCACAGCGAGAACAAACAAGCAGAATAACTCCTTTATTTGATCCGGTCTTTCCCACAGGAAGAACACACCTATGTAGCTGGCACACTGACAGGAGCATAAGAACACACACACGCACTCATGACTGGCACTAGATACACACACCAGAAGTGAATTGGTCAAATCTTTATCTGCAGTAAACCTGGGTACAATTCCCTCAAAGTGGAGCTAATGTACACAACATACTCCACTCTTGGGATACTGTAAACATACTCTAAGGGTTGTCCATAGCAAGTCAAAGCAAATCTCTCACATCACACTCAGCTCACGTTCTCATTTGATAAAATATTGAATAGCAAATGAATGATCAATAACATCATCCTCTGTGAGGTCTGACTGTACGACACTAGAGTAAAGATTTATGCATCAGTGCTGACACATTTCCTGTTTTCCACACCTTAAACCGCCAAATTACTGTGTCATAGTCATCACTATCTTGCAGTGTGTGTTTTTTAATTATTTTATTTTACCTTTATTTAACTAGGCAAGTCAGTTAAGAACAAATTCTTTATATATATATATATATATATATCACACACACACACACACACAATATTAAGAACACCTGCTCTTTCCATGACCTAGACAAACCAGATTAATTCAGATGAAATCTATGATCCATTATTGATGTAATTTCTTAAATCCACTTCAATCAGTGTAGATGAAGGGGAGGAGACCGGTTAAAGAAGGACTTTTAAACCTTGGGACAACTGAGACATGGATTGTGTATGTGTGCCATTCAGAGGGTGAATGGGCAAGATCAAATATTAAGTGCCTTTGAACAGGGTATGATAGTAGGTGCCAGGCGCACCGGTTTGTGTCAAGAACTGCAACGCTGCTGAGGTTTTCACACTCAACAGTTTCCCATGTGTATGAAGAATGGTCCATCATCCAGCCAACTTGACACAACTGTGAGAAGCATTGCAGTCAACATGGGCCAGCATCCCTGTGGAACGCTTTCGACACCTTGTAGAGTTCATGGCCCGACTAATTGAGGCTGTTCTGAGGGCAAAGGGCGTGGGGTGCAACTCAATATTAGGACGGTCTACTTAATGTTTTGTACACTCAGTGTATATGTATGTATGTGTGTATGGTAAGATGATCCCTGATCTGTTATTCAGCACTACAGTAAGCTCTGGTTGGATAGTCTCTGAACACACTTCTAATGCTTTATCAAAGCCACCTGGGACCAGAACAGAGAACAGAAGGATGAAGGATGCACCCACAGCCTCTCAACTATTCCAGGAATTTGCCCTGCAATAGATTCTTGGTGTTTCTGGGTAACTGTAAAGTTTGATTTGAAACATACGTTTGGCTTACACAACTTTGCTTTGATAATATAGTAGCAGTAAACATCATGTTTGTGTTTCTCTTCTTAAACAACACACTGTAGGGAACAGCCAGAGCTGGGTTTGAACCAGTGGCCCTGTGGAAATATGGAGAGTGCTCGACCACATGCCAAGATCCTGACATGTTGGTAGAAGCTGTGGCACACACACAGTTGTCAATGTCACTTCTTCACACTCAGTGGACTGAGCATAAATAGCAGTGCAGTGCCATCTACTGGCCAGTTACGTGCCTTAACAGGTACAGTAGTCCTACACGCATCCCCACGACTCAACACTGATGTGAAGGCAATGACCTGGAACTAGACAGGTGATGATCAATTCCCGGTGGGCATCCACCTTGTTGCTTTCACTGTGTTTACAGATCAAGGCAGATGAAGAAGAGGAAGCAACTTTAGACTATTGAGATGAAGCCCAGCCTAGTCTATGCCACACTTGCTGTTGCTGCTGTTGATCATGATTTACACACAGAGTGTACAAAACATTAAGAACACCTGCTCTTTCCATGACATAGACTGACCAGGTGAATCCAGGTGAAAGCTATGATCCCTTATTGATGTTGCTTGTTAAATCCCCTTCAATCAGTGTAGATGAAGGAGAGGAAACAGGTTAAAGAAGGA
This sequence comes from Oncorhynchus gorbuscha, assembly GCF_021184085.1. Lineage (NCBI taxonomy): Eukaryota > Metazoa > Chordata > Actinopteri > Salmoniformes > Salmonidae > Oncorhynchus > Oncorhynchus gorbuscha. Next base: position 35,581,085 of record NC_060180.1, on the reverse strand, counting down.
CTTTTAAGCTTTGAGACATTGTGTATGTGTGCCATTCAGAGGGTGACTGGGCAAGACAAAAGATGTGAGTGCTTTTGAACTGGGTATGGTAGTAGGTGCCTTTGAACTGGGTATGGTAGTAGGTGCCAGGCACACCGGCTTGTGTCAAGAACTGCAACACTGGGTTTTTCCACGCTCAACAGTTTCCCGTGTGTATCGAGAATGGTCCATCACCCAAAGGACATCCAGCCAACTTGACACAACTGTGGGAAGCATTGGAGTCAACACGGGCCGGCATCCCTGTGGAACGCTTTCGACTCCTTGTAGAGTCCATGACCCGACGAATGGAGGCTGTTCTTGGGGGTGAAACTCAATATTAAGAAGCTCTTGCTAATGTTTTGTATTTACAGTCGAGTAGGTGGTAAGACAATGTGTGGTGGGCACACACAGAGTGTAAATATACCCCCTGTCATCTCAGTCAGCTGTAATGGTTGTTTTGCTGACCTGTGTGGGTGAGCACTGGCGCCATCGGTAATTATCAAGTGTGTACAGGGTGGCGAAGTGTTTGGCGGCTTGTGGCAGTATCACACGAAGACCGCCAGATGCCGCCGTCACCTCTTGCCCATTTGAAGGTGAGTTGGAGCAGAGAGCGCGCTACAAATATCCAAAGCCTTCAACATTATTTGCGTGAAAAGGTTAATGTTGTCCATTCCTACCCCCCCCCAAAAGAAAAGAATAAATATAAAACATTGGTCAATATATGACTGTATTATAATTTTTGGGGGGCTTCTTGCCCACCCGTCTCCCGGTTCATGTCACACCAGACTATTCATACCACAGACCGTCTCATCCAGAGGAGCAGATTCATTCCGTTTTCCTGGATACCAGAAGATGACACCACTCAACCACATATAGGCTACAGATGGACTAAAAACAGAAGAGCAGTGGACTTATTATTTACAATTCGGGCTATCACAATAACTTTGGGCAATCTGAGCAATTTATGACTGGGAGGCAATCAATGGAGACTTGAACATTGGAGATCAACATTTTGAATAGAATTCTCCCTGGAGGACTTTTATGATCCTAGTAGGCAATTCTTCGCACAGGTTTGCATAAGGATATGGTGCCGTAATTTTAGACTGTTGCCACAGCTATGCAATCAACTCTACAGCATGCACGAATCACAGGAATCTCCAACCTTACCGATTTCAACTGCTACAGGGGGCAATTTCTTCCCTAACCAACTGCATCAGCTCGAGTTTGAAGTCAACTCGTTTCTTCCCGGTGGTTATAATGGGAATAACGGTCACTACAGTCCTGAGATTTATGAGTTTGGGTTCCCAACCTCTTATGATTGTTATGGATCATATACGGGCTCTTCCTCTCTCACCACGGACACAGGTGCGTAACGTGATTCATATCTATTGTATAATCGAACCTGTTTATTCCAGTGTGGATGTGCCCATGATCACTGAATTTCACCGTTTTCTGCTCCCAAGTTTGTATGCATCAATTACGCACAGGCACATCCAAACCTGACAGCTAAGGGAGGAATACACTCCTTTTCAGAAGATGAACATAAAGCTATTTGTTCTTTCTCACAGAAAGATGAGAAGGATCCAGATGTCAGAATGGTACATATTGATCATTAAATTACACTGTCTGCTCCAAAATGTGGATAAATCAATAACAAGCAATTAAGCACAATTATGCACATCCACAAGTGAGAGCAAGGCAGCAGTAAATTAAGTGGAGAGGACAGAACAGTCAGAAAGCCAAAGCCAAAACTCTCCTTTTATGACTAGCCTATACTTTCCATTTTAGTAGCCTATGATGTGGCAATTTCTGTACTTTTCAGAAACATTGTGTTGGTTCTTTATGCCAGGTTTTTGTTTTAAACCTAGTGCACAGGCTATATTGTGTAAATCAATGATAGGCTTACCTCCTGTGAACAGACCAAATAACACAATATTTTAGTTCTGGGTTAACCAAGATTAATGACAGACCTGCTAATGATCATACACATTTTCTCAGAGAAAGAGAAGGAGACAGAAGTCAGAATGATAAAAGGGCAATCCAAAGAAAGCCCGGAAGCCTAGAACAATCTACTCCAGCCTGCAGCTGTGTGTGCTCCAGAGCAGATTCCGAATTAGGCAGTATCTGGCGCTACGTGAACGAGCGGAGATCGCTGCGTCACTTAATTTTCTGACCATGATGGAGGATTTTAAATAGCATTATATTCATTAAGTTAAATATATTTCATACAGTTGAAGTCGGAAGTTTACATACACCTTAGCCAAGTACATTTAAACTCAGTTTTTCACAATTCCTAACATTTAATCCTAGTAAAAAAATCCCTGTTTTAGGTCAGTTAGGATCACCACTTTATTGTAAGAATGTGAAATGTCAGAATAATAGTAGAGAGAATTATTTATTTCAGCTTTTATTTCTTTCATCACATTCCCAGTGGGTCTGACTTTTACATACACTCAAATCATATTTGGTAGCATTGCCTTTAAATTGTTTAACTTGGGTCAAACGTTTCGGGTAGCCTTCCAAAAGCTTCCCACAATAAGTCGGGTGAATTTTAGCCCATTCCTCCTGACAGAGCGGATGTAACTGAGTCAAGTTTGTAGGCCTCCTTGCTCGCACATGCTTTTTCAGTTCTGCCCACAAATTTTCTGTGGGATTGAGGTCAGGGCTTTGTGATGGCCACTGCAATACCTTGCCTTTGTTGTCCTGAAGTAATTTTGCCACAACTTTGGAAGTATGCTTGGAGTCAAGCTTTAACCAAGCTTTAACATCCTGACTGATGTCTTGAGATGTTGCTTCAATATATCTACATCATTTCCCTTCCTCATGACGCCATCTATTGTGTGATTTGCACCAGTCCCTCCTGCAGCAAAGCACCCCCACAACATGATGCCGCCACCCCCATGCTTCATGGTTGGGATGGTGTTCTTCGGCTTGCACACCCTCCCCCTTTTTCCTCCAAACATAACGATGGTCATTATGGCCAAACAGTTCTATTTTTGTTTAATCAGACTGGAGGACATTTCTCCAAAAAGTATGATTTTTGTCCCCATCTGCAGTTGCAAACCGTAGTCTGGCTTTTTTATGGCAGTTTGGGATTGATTTGCACTTTTCGCACACCAAAGTACGTTCATCTCTAGGAGACAACGCATTTCCTTCCTGATCGGCATGATGGCTGCGTGGTCCCATGGTGTTTACACTTGCATACTATTGTTTGTACAGATGAACGTGGTACCTTCAGGCGTTTGGAAATTGCTCCCAACGATGAACCAGACCTGTGGAGGTCTTGGCTGATTTCTTTTGATTTTCCCATGATGTCAAGAAAAGAGGCAGAGTTTGAAGGTAGGCCTAAAAAATACATCCACAGGTTCACCTCCAATTGACTCAAAGTATGTCAATTAGCCTATCAGAAGCTTCTAAAGCCATGACATTATTTCCTGGAATTTTCCAAGCTGTTTAAAGGCACTGTCAACATAGTGTATGTAAACTTCTGACCTACTGGATTTGTGATACAGTGAATTATAAGTGAAATAATCTGTCTGTAAACAATTGTTGAAAAAATGACTTATGTCATGTACAAAGTAGATGTCCTAACCAACTTGCGAAAACTATAGTATGTTAACAAGAAATTTGTGGGGTGGTTGAAAAACGAGTTTTAATGACTCCAACCTAAGTGTATGTAAACTTTCGACTTCAACTGTAGGTGCACTGTATATAAGTGTAATATCCTTGCTGGAGATGTAAGGTACTTGACTGGAGGTAGCAGTGCGCTTGTACATATGATGGGAATTTCAAACATCCCCTATACTTGTGCATGTCTACTCCTCTCCCTGCATGTCTACTCCTCTCCCAGGTGAAGATCTGGTTCCAGAACCGTCGCTCCAAGTTGAAGAAGCTGTGGAGAAACGAGCAGATGCCACCAGGACAGCAGGAGGCCCCCTGTGACTCTCCTCGACCAACAGCGGTGCACTGGGGCCCCCAGAATCACAGGATTACAGAGATAAGCAAAGAGTGGGACTTTAGGCCTCCGAACACAAGCGCCCCATTCTTTTACAGTAACTACTCTTGGTACTCATTTGACTGTGGCACTCTCCCAGCTGAATCCCGTACTACATCAGCAATCTAGTCCTACAGATGATGTGGGGTCAATTTACAGGACCAAAGATACTGAAAACCTGCAAAAGGGAAAAGCTGTATGTGTATGTTGTACTCCAATGTTTGACTAGTTTGTTTCAATGAATTCCTACACGTTTGAGATTAACGTTGTTCAGATTCAATATTGTGTAACAAATGTGCCATGTTGTACAGAAAGGAAGAATGTAGCCTATGGAATTTATCCTCTACGGGATCGGTGTCCCTAAACCGAGACGGTTGCTGTTAACGTGCGCTAATGTGACTAGAATGACGTTGTAAGTAACAGCCAATGGTCCAGGACATAGACATGTCTTATATGGGCCGAATGCTTAAAATGATTGTTAAATCTAACTGCACTGTCCAATTTACAGTAGCTATTACAGTGAAAATATACCATGCAATTGTTTGAGGAGAGTGCACATCAAAACGCTTTTACCATGGCAATTGGTTTGATACATTCACCTCTGAAGGAAAATAATGTACTTCCATTCAGTAACCTTGCTCTGATTTGTCATCCTGAGGGTCCCAGAGATAAACTGTAGCATAGTTTTGTTTGATAAATCCATTTCTATATTCAAATGTAGGAACTACAGTTTGAACCCGTTTTCTCTGGCCCCACACCCACTCCGCCCACACATCTAAATGTGTGAAGGTTAGTGTCTTTTCTGTAGGGAAGCTAATTATCCATCATGTATGACATTCCTGGGAGGGTGTAAACTTAATTTCTTTATTACAATAGCATTTTGTATGTTCTCTATAGTTATGTACTTGAAGATGTATCAATTGATGAATTCGGCTCATTTGGAAAAACTCCTGGCAGACTGAAACTTTGCACATACACTGCTGCCATCTGGTGGCCAAAATCTAAATTGCGCCTAAACTCCTATCTGATAATATGGCCTTTCTCTTGCATTTCAAAGATGATGGAACAGATCTAATGTGTTATATTCTCCTATATTAATTTCACATGTCCACAAACTTTAATGTGTTTCCTTTCAAATGGTATCAAGAATATGCATATCCTTGCTTCAGGTCCTGAGCTACAGGCAGATAGATTTGGGTATGTCATTTTAGGTGATTAAAAAAGGGGGGGTAAGATCCTGAAGAGGTTTTAAAGTGACAATCAACCAATCTTTATACTTATCCAGAGTCAGATGTACTCATGGATACCAGTTTTATATCTCTGCGTGCAGTTTGAAGGAAGTTACTAACTAGCGCCAGTGCAATGACTGGCAGTCTATTGGAACAGCTAGACTTCCAGTCAATGTGCTAATACTAGTTAGCATTTGATCTAACGCTACTGTAGTACCTATGACTTAATCGGACTCTGGGTAAGTAGAAAAAGGCCTTGACTGACAAAATCCTACCCGATCCCATTAAAATACATTGCGTCAGTAGAATCAGTCTCCTCAGTGATATAAATGGGACATGGTTCCTAACAAGAGCGAGTACAAAATAAGTCGCTAACAATGTAGAGCTGGAGGTTGATGTCATTAGAGATTATTAGTAGATCAGAAAATGTTATGAAGCCAAACACAGCATCAATAACATCCCATCATGACATAATCAGCCCAGTAGACGTACGATACTCTGCAAACCTTGCAGTCCTAACAACGTTAACACAGGATAATCTTATGATGATGTCAATCATAACAAATAATGTGCTCCTCTGATTGAAATCAATTTGATTTCATGAATCGAAAAGTCCTAGTCCAAATAAATTATAGCAACATTGACCACATATTGTTTCCAAATATTTTTGTCAGACAAAAAAAGTGAAATGTCAATTAGGATATTTTGCAACGTTAACACACACACACTCACTAAAGTTGGCATCAATACACACTGATGTACATAGGAAATGTGACAGACCTATAGTGAAAGACATCCCTTCACCCATGGTCATATCATTGTCATTAGCTGTCTGATGAAAGAGGTATTTAGGATTTGTCCAACACAGAGTAGGTGAACCACAGAAAACTGTTGCTGTGTTGTACTTACCGTGGTGCAAAATGACTGGGTGCCATGGAAGTAGGAGCCTATGCCATGTCCAATAGAGTAAAGACATGGCATGGAAACCATTGGAGTGGGTTATACCACTGTAGGGACAGTAGGTATCCTGTGTGTGTGTATCTGATAGTGTTTCCTATAACACACAGTGGAGCCCCAGGTTTACAGGCAGCGATAGCCTCGTCACTACACTTCCTGGCTGTCTCTGCTAGCTTTTGCCCAACCTCGTCCACACAGCCTATCAGGAATGTCTAGGAGGTGTCACCATGGTAACCCTCCAGATAGAACTGATGAATGGGGGAGGGGGATCGGGAATGTGGATTGTGCATAAGAGGGATAAAACTCAAGGTCAAATCAACCTTGATAAGGTCTCCATCTTGTAGTTGCCGGGTGTCAGGTATGCCATGGCAGACCACGTTATTGACGAGGTGCAGACTGATTTGGGGAAACACCCATATCTCAGGAGGGGAAGGGTATGCGTTGTGACGAATCGTCTCCTGGTGGACGATGAAATCTATCTCCTCTGTCGTCATGCCAACCTGGGGTCAGAGATGAAAACAAGGATGTTATTAACTTGGAATGTCTTACTCTATCTCACTATATCACAGGAACTCCTACTTCCTGCCAGCAACATTATTTGTCTGGCTAGCTGGCAGGCTCTCGTCAGGCTCTGGATCTGCTCCTGGTCTTTGATTTCTATGTAGTCTGGCCAGCCAGGAAGGCCTGTCTATCTGTCGCCCCCACCTCCCGCTAGCACAGCAGGCTGCTAGCTTGCACACAGTGTCGCTTCCGCATGCTATGCACCAGAGAAAACCCGTGCCCGAAAGGCGGGGGCGAAGGACAAAGTCTACGGGTCGCCCCCCTCTAAACACAGTAGGAGGGAGGCTGGGGCGAGATAGTAGCTGTGTTCGAATACCCATACTACATATTTAATGAGTATAAAACTACATACTATTAGTTAATTTTAGTATACTGTAAACGTACGGTATCCTTTCAGTTGAGCGTCCTCACACTTCGTCGGAAGTTGATGTTGTTGCTATGCAACCTCTTGCTAGCTTGTTAGCGTAACAAATTACTAGCTAACGTTAATTCATTATTCTGCCCTCTGGTACTCAGACGAGTGCTCTGAAATCGGAGTAGATAGCCAGAGCGAATTTAGGAAAGCACCCGAGTGTCCAGCTAAGCTAACAATGGCGGGATTAATCAAGTCAATAAACGTTGTGTAGTTAGTTAGATAACACATAGTTAATATACTGGCAAATGTAATGTATAAGTAGTCAACTATAACGTTAGGTAGCTAGCTAACAATATACTGCTGTAATGATACGCTATGTGGTTGGTAAGGGTAGCTAACAAATTGTCAGCCAACATAACTGAATAAGGTAACTTATTTGAAAAGTCATTACTTTATTACATTGCTCAATATTTTCTTAACACTTGTCATAATTAGTTAAAGCAATGAATTTGTATCCGCTCTCGTACTTCGACTGCATATTTCCTCCATTTCATTAAAATCTGGAAACAATGTGAAGCCACACCCATTTCCTGATTAATTGCATTATGGGCCCTAAAATACGGAAATAGTGTCCTCTGCGTTTATATTTAATATTTTGGAGAATTTAGTACGACATAGGTGCATGTCGCCGCCTTCTGTATTGGCTATGTATCAGCCTACTAGGCATTTGCTTTGCAAACTGTACTGTTTTTGTTTTATCTGCAAAAGGCAAACAGACTACCGCAACCAACCATAGATATACAGTAGGGCGAATACTGGCAATACGTGCAGCATCAAAATTGGCAAGAAAATAACAGAATTCTTTAACTAGGGGCGGGGCCTTTGCCAGGGTTGCAATCTGAGCCCTGCACTCTTCAATATGTACATAAACAAATTGGCCACTATTCTAGTAAAAAACCTCAGCCCCTGGTGTTAGTCTCCACAATTCAGAGGTTAAATGCCTGCTCTTCGCAGATGACCCATGCCTGCTGTCACCCACACCACCTGGGCCCTGGCATTAAACCCCCAAAATACTAAAATAATTTCCCAGAGAAGATCCAGATCTCAGGGAATTAGACAAAAGTTCTCAATTGGTACAAAATATATAGAGTACTGCACACACTGTAATTACTTATGTTTAAAAATAAGCTCAACGGACACCTTAATGATGCAGTGAATGAACTGAGAGAGAAAGCACGCAACACATTCTACGACATTAAAAAACAAATTCAAATTGAAATACCTATTGAAATTTGTCTAAAACGAATTGAATGTGTCATTGCACTTTATGGCAGCGAGATGTGGGGTCCACTTGCAAAACAAGATTTAACCCAATGGGACAAACACCCCATTGAAACCCTGCATGCAGAGTTCTGTAAGATTCTCCTACATGTCCAGAGGAAAATGTGGGAGCAAACGGTACATATAGGGATAAACATAATACCGTAGAGCAAAGGTGTACATTAGACCACAAGGGGAAGGGGACACACATAGAGTGCATTTGCCATTCTGGTAAAAACAGGAAACCAAAAAATAACAGACGTAATGGCCAAAGCCATAAAATGCATAAATGTTTAGGGTAAAATGCATTGTCTATTGTAGAGGACAGGAAACCAAAGCAAGGCCATGAGTGCATAGGACAGCTGGACATACCGAGGTCAGAGGGACACACAAAGGAGGGGGTCAGCCAAATGACCAACTGATGGACTATAGACATAGTACATATATTATTTTTAGGACATGAAGATGCTGAAGGAATGTTAGAAGAGACACATAGTCTACGAGTCCTAATAAGGACAGACATACAAAAGAACACACCAAGCTAAACATAAGGGGCCCGTAGGATAAGATGGGCATGTATTATTTTTGGGACATGAAGAGGTCCTGCCACCATTATAACTTAACTGAAAGCAGATATGGGCGTTATTGGGCGTGAACAAGCAGGAAGCACAGATAGAAAGATAATGGTGGCAGATGGATTGAGGGAAGTAACTTAATTTGCATGTGAGATGGACTCATATGTTGTATGTGTATAAATACAGAGCCAGAGCTTAGAGAAGGGAGTTGTTCTGCGGACCAGCTCGGCTTCTGATACTGTATGTTTGTATTAAAAGCCTATATTGAATTCACAAGTTCTTGTAAGTGTTATATTTTGAAACGATTCTCCACGACAAAAACTACAAACAATGCATGCAGGACAGAATTAGGCCAATATCCACTATTAAAAAAATATTTTAAAAAGAGCAATTAAGTTTTGGAAACATCTAAAATACAGTGCAATGCAATGCCAAGAGCTGAGCAGAGAAAAGAGTCCCCTCATCCAGCTGAGTTCACAAACTTGTTCTACTAACACACTGAAGTCTCAGGGCCAGAACACCCAATCAATCAGAATTAACCAAATTACATCAAAGTCAAAACAAATCTACATTACTTATTGGGAAACACAAGCACAAAGCAAAATGCAGTGCTATCTGGCCCTAAAATGACAGTACACCGTGGCAAACGATTTGAACATGGTTCTTGATCAAACCTTAGAAAAACCTTGACAAAATACAGGCTCAGCGAGCACAGCCTTTGCCATTGAGAAGGGTAGACACATGAAAACATGGCTCCCTCTAGAGGAAAGGCTGTGCAACCACGGCACCACAGCAGAACCGGAGACAGCTGCATTTCCTACCAAAATGTTTAAAAAATATATAAAACAATTAGAGAGTGTAATTTCCCTAAATGTGAAACCTCTATTCAAGGTTTCAAATACCTCTCTGATGAGGATAGGCTACCCGTCCTGTTGGGGGAGGACGCAGAGAGCTGTGGGTTGGCAGCACACTACATTGCTGCCTGCCATAAAATGAGAGAGAGAGAGAGAGAGAGAGAGAGAGAGAGAGAGAGAGAGAGAGAGAGAGAGAGAGAGAGAGAGAGAGAGAGAGAGAGAGAGAGAGAGAGAGAGAGAGAGAGAGAGAGAAAGGAGAGAGAAAGGAGAGAGAAAGGAGAGAGAGAGTCCGTGTTAAACTGATGTCAGATCAGCAGGAAGGGGGAAAGTTTACACACAGTGTTTCAAATTTGGTTTATGATTTGCATTCAATCTGGTGAACAATGGGATGTGAAAAACATGGAATTTGAAATGAGACCCTATAGACAATCTAGCAAACAGAATATTTAGTTGGCCTTCACAATGTATAGGATTACAGCATTTGGATTAGGCTAATTATTGGAATAATGCTTCAGGGTTTCCAGTCTACCAGGTTGTGTGAGTTTCAGTCTCAGAGAGAACCTACAGGCCATTAAATTATTGGTTGACTTCGGGCTGGGCCCAAGCTCGTAGACGGCCCAAGAGGCAAAAAAATAAAATAAATAAAAACATTTAAATGTATAATTGTTTTTTTTATCCAACTACATGAGCCCACTCTCAATGTTCAAAATACAGCAGAGTGCAAAATTTAGCAACAGATGATCAATAGTTTATAAAAATTAACTGTGGAATACATTTTTATCACAAGCACATACATGTATCTGCCAAAATTAAGAAAACACCAAGATAAAGTGTCTTAAATGGTGTTGCGCCACCACGAGCTGCCAGAACAGCTTCAAAGTGCCTTGGCATAGATTCTACAAGTAGACATAAACCATGCAGAGGAAAATGCATCCCACACCATAACATATACTTTGTATCCCTTGTTAACTCACGTGTTTCCTTTATTTTGGCAGTTACGTGTATGCCTACAATCAGGAAGGCTGCAGTTTGGGCAGTATGCACGCCAAATATAGGCTACAGCTTGTTCCTTGTGGCAATAGATTTATAATCCATAAAAGGGTTTTGTAACCTCTTACCCTGGCAATTTGACTGTTAAACTAATGGGTACAGTAGCAATGGATGCCAGTCCTGATTTTAATGGAAAGTGCCATCTATGGATTATATTTCTATGGTTGATTGGGGCTGTCGGTTTTCGCATTGCAGATTTATTTATATTTGTATGTACAGTTTAGAAATCAGAAGACTAATCTGTCTGTGGAACTAATAGAAACATTTTTTTTCTCAACACCTCCCAATTTGTAGCTAACAGCAGCACTATTTTTCAAAGTAGCTCATTTTGAGATAGGCTATTGCCAAAATGAGGCGCCTATGATTTTTTAATCCGGTCCTGGCTGAGTAAAGCCAAGAAGTATGCTTTGATAACCTATAAAAAGGTGATGATGCTCAGGAATAGACTGTATTTTTCCTCTGAATACATTTAATATTTTATTGTTCAATAAATTCACTTCGACTTGGACTGATAAATGAAAATAAGTAAGAATACATTAAATAAAAAAGCGAGCTCTGGTGCAATTTGAGACGATTGCATCAAACCCACTAGTCTAGTGTAGTGTGTCCATCTGTCTTTTTGTGCTAAAGGTTGGGGCGTGTCGTGTGTTAATTTCGCTGTAGTAATCGCGTGACAACATTCCACAGTTTGAGCATTCCATGGGTGATGTAATGATATGTTTATTTGCACGGGTTTGAAATGTGAGCATGAAATTAGACCACTACCTCACTGACCGCTATTCAGATCAATTAACCTGGTCACAGCAAAAAAAATGTAGTTTGGGAAAACGAATAATAAACCAGGTGTATTCTGCATGCATAGCCCCATAGGCATACAGGTAACTGACAAAAATAAAGGAAACGCTTGAGTAAACAAGGGATACAAAGTATATGTTATGACGTGGGGTGCATTCTCCTGGCATGGTTTATGTCTACTTGTAGAATCTATGCCAAGGCACTTTTAAAGCTGTTCTGGCAGCTCGTGGTGATACAACACCCCTTTACAGTTTATTTTACAATCGTTAATAGGCAGAGGAGTAACTGGACCGGGCAGAGGAGTAGTCGGACCAGGACAAGGGAGAAGGAGAGGTATGGGAGAGGAGTAAGAATGTATGGTGGTGTTCACAGGAGAGTAAGAGCTGTTGTCACTGATGAAATAAGAGCCGCCATCATAGACCCTGTGATAAACCGTGTTCTATCACTGAGAGAGACTGGTGAAAAAGTCCAGCCTAATACTATGGTCTATCACTGAGAGAGGCTGGTGAAAAAGTCCAGCCTAATACTGGACCCATGCAATCATGGGTCTATCACTGAGAGAGACTGGTGAAAAAGTCCAGCCTAATACTATGGTCTATCACTGAGAGAGGCTGGTGAAAAAGTCCAGCCTAATACTGGACCCATGCAATCATGGGTCTATCACTGAGAGAGGCTGGTGAAAAAGTCCAGCCTAATACTGGACCCATGCAATCATGGGTCTATCACTGAGAGAGGCTGGTGAAAAAGTCCAGCCTAATACTATGGTCTATCACTGAGAGAGGCTGGTGAAAAAGTCCAGCCTAATACTGGACCCATGCAATCATGGGTCTATCACTGAGAGAGGCTGGTGAAAAAGTCCAGCCTAATACTGGACCCATGCAATCATGGGTCTATCACTGAGAGAGGCTGGTGAAAGAGTCCAGCCCAATCTCAGATGGTCAACCTTGGCTTCCATTATCCAGAATTTTCAGCAAACCAACAGGTAAGTAATGCATTTCACAAAGGCTTCTTCTATCATTACTGTTTCTGTGTCCACAGTAACTGTAGGCCACCAGTCCCAATGCAAATACATAATGTTGTATTTTTGTTCCTGTAAAGGATGCAACTTCTTCCTCTCTCTGGGGGAGAAGAGGAAAGCTCATCAGTGAAAACCAAGAGCATGCCATTGTAGGATTGGTCATTGCTGACAATGCAATTAAAACTGAGAGAAATTCAGACTAGAATTGTAGAGGACAACCTGGTATTTCACCGTGTGGAAAGCATCAGGCTCCCATCGCTCAGACTCTGACCAAACACAGAGTTGGAATGAAACAGTTGTACACAGTTCCTTTTGAAAGGGACAGTGAGTGGGTTAAGTAACTCTGGCACCAATACGTCCAGGTATGGTGTCCATCCAATATGTCTTGTTCTATAGTGAGTTTTACACTATGCTACTCTACATGTAAACATGAGTTACAGTACATATAGTAGGACACACTGAAAATAATTTCACATAGTGTTTGATTTCTTTCAGATTCATAGAGTTGGAGGCTAATCAGACCCCACGTGAAATAATTTATGTAGACGAGGCAGGGTTTAACCTTTCAAAAACACATCGGTGGGGAAGAAACGTCATCGGGAAAAGTTCATGTGCCCGGTCAGAGAGGAGCAAATATCACAATGTGTGCTGCAATCTGGAGTGCTGGTTTGGTCCTGCAGAAATGCCAGATTGGTCCCTACAACACTGAGCTCCTTCTTTTGGTTTTATCTCCACCAACAACTGGTGCCAGAAGCAGAAAGGGAGCCTCTGGGAGGAAACATGAGGACATTTATGATTGCATGGGACAATGTAGCATTCCACCAATCACAAACTGGTCTGCAGCCCATCCAAAAATGGTTTCCCTTTTCCTCCCCCTCTACTCGCCTTTCCTCAACCCCATTGAGTAATGTTTTTCTACCTGGAGGTGGAAAGTGTATGATCATCGGCCACATGACCAAATGTCCCTCCTGGATGCAACGGAAGCCGGCTGCAGAGACATCTCAGCTGAAGACTGTCAGGGGTGGATAAGGCATGATAAGCCCAAGGTGCAGAGACATCTCAGCTATTACTGCTTCAGGGTTTCCAGTCTACCAGGTTGAGTGAGTTTCAGTCTCAGAGAGTGCCCACAGGTCTTTAAATAATTGCTTGATGTGTAACCTATAGGTCTATGCATGCAGAATACACCTGGTTTATTATTCGTTTTCCCAAACTCAAAATGATGTGTGGCCAGGTTAATTGGTCAAATGATCTGGATTGTGGTCAGTGAGTTGGTCTGTTTTCAGGCTCCGATTTCAAACCTGTGCAAAAAGACGTATCCTTACAACATCTACGGAATGCTCAAACCGTGGAATGTTGGCACACGATTACTACAGCTAACACACCTCGTTTTTTTTTTTACAAAAAAAAAGACAGATGGGACACACTGCACTAGACTAGTGGGTTTGTTGCAATCGTCTCAAATTGCACCGGAGCTCGCTTTTTTATTTCATTTATTTGGAATTCTTCAGTGAAAGCGTTTGCGCCAGCGACTATACGTGACGTCAAAACCAGTATGGCGTTCGAGGTGACTTCGGCATTGCTTGCTTTACGTTTATAGAAATAGTTTTTAATGCAGTCTACGTGCTTTATCTGTTTCGTTGTACATAGTTTCTGGGATCATTTGACTGCGCTAACGCCCGGTCTCTGGCCTTGAATGAACAGCCACAAACCAGTTGGCGATAGGGCGAGCAGCTGTATCTTTTGATTATCATTGCAATACTACAGCTAACTGGCAATATTGTGCAATAATGACAACCGCATCATTCAACTCCCCACTCGTCTGATCTATTCTTTGCGGTTTTAAACCCTACGAGTCATTGGAATGGTTTGTGTCTTCATCGGAGTAGATGGCTATAAGAATAGCAACACAACTTGGAAACAGTTAACTACTTTCGTTAGTTAGAAACACTTTTTCATGGTCAACTCGCCTACACAGTAATAGCTTGTGTGATTGTTTTTTTCCCCATTAGCATTCGTTTTGACAAGTAATTATCGGTCTCGTATAATCTCAATCTTTCAAGTCCTCTGCCTGCTTTTGAAATATTTTAATTTGTTATTTCTAATTGCAAGGACACAACCTCAAGGCATTCCAGTTTTATCCAATTGTCACCAGCTAGATAATATTTATTACTGATAACGTTAGTTGTCATCAACCAAAACTGCTGATCTGTTTGCATTCAGCTATATAAATACGTTCACTGTGTTTTCGCTGCACAACGTCATATGATGCGATAATACAGCGTTTCCCAAACTCGGTGCATGTTTTATTTATTTCCTTAACACTACACAGCTGATTCAAATTATCAAAGCTAGATGATTCGTTGATTATTTCTATCAGCTGTGTGGCAAGAACCAAAACGTGCACCGAGTTTGGGAAACGTTACCTTAACGTTATACTATTATTCGTATTGCTTGGCAGGTGCAATCCACCAAACGAGCGGACCCGAACGAGCTGAAGGTTATTTTTCAGAAGGTAAGAGCATCTCTGGTTGTCCTTCACCTTTACGCCTGCTGTAGAGTTCATTTCAGTGTGGAAAGATTTTGGGCTAGGGTGAACTAATTAGAGGTCTGACATCATGTAGCTTGCGGGTGTCTTGTGAGGAGCTGTGTGACTGAATCCCCTACCACGCACAGTGCTTGATTTGGGCAGAAGTTCGCTGGAGTTGAATACCGGAATCTCACAATGTTCTGCTACTTGATCTCCTGATCTTCTTACATAATTATTAGCTCAAAAGTATTGTGGAGCGCCTACACCTAAATATAAACCCACAATGAGTACTGACACCCATTTCAATCCAAGTCGAACACCACACTACAGTGCTAGTCAAACGTTTGGACACTTATTTCGATGGTTACTTATTTTTACTATTTTCTACATTGTAGAATAATCTATGAAATGACACATGGAATCATGTAGTAACCCCCAAATATTTTAGATTTGTCAAAGTAGTCACCCTTTGCACATTCTTGGCATTCTCTCAACTAGCATCATCAGGAATGCTTTTCCAACTGTCTTTAAGGAGTTCACCACGTATGTTAAGCACTTGTTGGCTGCTTTCCCTTCACTCTGCGGTCCAACTCATCCCAAACCATCTAAATTGGGTTGAGGTCAGGTGATTTGTGGAAGCCAGGTCATCTGACGCAACACTCCATCACTCTCCTTGGTCAAATAGCCCTTACAGCCTGGATGTGTGCTTTGGGTCAATGTCCTGTTGAAAAACAAATTATGGTTCCACTAAGCGCAAACCAGATGGGCTGGCGAATCGCTGCATAATGCTGTGGTAGCCATTCTGGTTAATAAGTGTGCCTTGAATTCTAAATAGATCAGACCGTGTCACCACCTCCATGCTTCACAGTGGGAACCACACATGCAGAGATCTGTTCACCTACTCTGCGTCTCACAAAGACACTGGTTGTAACCAAATATTTCAAATTTGGACGCCTCAGACCAAAGAACAGATTTCCACAGGTCTGATGTTCATGTTTCCTGGCCCAAGCAAGTCTCTTCTTATTGGTGTACTTTAGTAGTGGTTTCTTTGCAGCAATTTGATCATGGAAGGCCTGATTCACGCAGTCTCCTCTGAACAGTTGCTGTCTGTTACTTGAACTCTGTGAAGCTTTTATGTTGGGCTACTATCTGAGGTGCAGTTGACTCTAATGAACATCCTCTGCAGCAGAGGTAACTTTCTTGCCAGTGGTGGTCCTCATGAGAGCCAGTTTCATCCAAGCGCTTTTGATGGTTTTTGCGACTACACTTGAAGACCCTTTCTAAGTTCTTGACATTTTTCTGGATTTACTGACTGACTTCATGTCTTAAAGTAATGACGGACTGTCGTTTCTCTTTGCTTATTTGAGCTGTTCTTCTGTATACCACCCCTACCTTGTCACAACACAACGGATTGGCTCAAATGCATTAATTCCACAAATTCACTTTTAACAAGGCACACTTGTTAATTGAAATGCGTTCCAGGTGACTACCTCCATGAAGCGGGCTTGAGAATGCCAAGCGTGTGCAAAAGCTGCCACGGTGGCTGTTTTGAAGAATCTCAAATATAATTTTCAATTGTCTAAATCAAATCAAATCAAATCAAATGTATTTATATAGCCCTTCGTACATCAGCTGATATCTCAAAGTGCTGTACAGAAACCCAGCCTAAAACCCCAAACAGCAAACAATGCAGGTGTAAAAGCACGGTGGCTAGGAAAAACTCCCTAGAAAGGCCAAAACCTAGGAAGAAACCTAGAGAGGAACCGGGCTATGTGGGGTGGCCAGTCCTCTTCTGGCTGTGCCGGGTAGAGATTATAACAGAACATGACCAAGATGTTCAAATGTTCATAAATGACCAGCATGGTCAAATAACAATAAGGCAGAACAGTTGAAACTGGAGCAGCAGCACAGTCAGGTGGACTGGGGACAGCAAGGAGCCATCATGTCAGGTAGTCCTGGGGCACGGTCCTAGGGCTCAGGTCCTCCGAGAGAGAGAAAGAAAGAGAGAATTAGAGAGAGCATATGTGGGGTGGCCAGTCCTCTTCTGGCTGTGCCGGGTGGAGATTATAACAGAACGTGGCCAAGATGTTCAAATGTTCATAAATGACCAGCATGGTTGAATAATAGTAAGGCAGAACAGTTGAAACTGGAGCAGGAGCATGGCCAGGTGGACTGGGGACAGCAAGGAGTCCTCATGTCAGGTAGTCCTGGGACATGGTCCTAGGGCCCAGGCCAGTTGAAACTGGAGCAGCAGCATGGCCAGGTGGACTGGGGACAGCAAGGAGTCATCATGTCAGGTTGTCCTGGGGCATGGTCCTAGGGCTCAGGTCCTCCGAGAGAGAGAAAGAAAGAGAGAAGGAGAGAATTAGAGAACGCACACTTAGATTCACACAGGACACCTGAATAGGACAGGAGAAGTACTCCAGATAAACAAACTGACCCTAGCCCCCCGACACAAACTACTGCAGCATAAATACTGGAGGCTGAGACAGGAGGGGTCAGGAGACACTGTGGCCCCATCCGAGGACACCCCGGACAGGGCCAAACAGGAAGGATATAACCCCACCCACTTTGCCAAAGCACAGCCCCCACACCACTAGAGGGAAATCTTCAACCACCAACTTACCATCCTGAGACAAGGCCGAGTATAGCCCACAAAGATCTCCGACACGGTACAACGGCTCTCTCGTGCCGTCCCTGGGGGACCCAGACAGGCCGACCACAACAGTGAATCAACCCACCCAGGTGACGCACCCCCAGGGACGGCACGAGAGAGCCCCAGCAAGCCAGTGACTCAGCCCCCGTAACAGGGTTAGAGGCAAAGAATCCCAGTGAAAAGAGGGGAACCGGCCAGGCAGAGACAGCAAGGGCGGTTCGTTGCTCCAGAGCCTTTCCGTTCACCTTCCCACTCCTGGGCCAGACTACACTCAATCATATGACCCACTGAAGAGATGAGTCTTCAGTAAAGACTTAAAGGTTGAGACCGAGTTTGCGTCTCTGACATGGGTAGGCAGACCGTTCCATAAGAATGGAGCTCTATAGGAGAAAGCCCTGCCTCCAGCTGTTTGCTTAGAAATTCTAGGGACAATTAGGAGGCCTGCGTCTTGTGACCGTAGCGTACGTGTAGGTATGTACGGCAGGACCAAATCAGAGAGGTAGGTAGGAGCAAGCCCATGTAATGCTTTGTAAGTTAGCAGTAAAACCTTGAAATCAGCCCTTGCTTTGACAGGAAGCCAGTGTAGAGAGGCTAGCACTGGAGTAATATGATCAAATTTTTTGGTTCTAGTCAGGATTCTAGCAGCCGTATTTAGCACTAACTGAAGTTTATTTAGTGCTTTATCCGGGTAGCCGGAAAATAGAGCATTGCAGTAGTCTAACCTAGAAGTGACAAAAGCATGGATTAATTTTTCTGCATCATTTTTGGACAGAAAGTTTCTGATTTTTGCAATGTTACGTAGATGGAAAAAGCTGTCCTCGAAATGGTCTTGATATGTTCTTCAAAAGAGAGATCAGGGTCCAGAGTAACGCCGAGGTCCTTCACAGTTTTACTTGAGACGACTGTACAACCATTAAGATTAATTGTCAGATTCAACAGAAGATCTCTTTGTTTCTTGGGACCTAGAACAAGCATCTCTGTTTTGTCCGAGTTTAATAGTAGAAAGTTTGCAGCCATCCACTTCCTTATGTCTGAAACACATGCTTCTAGCGAGGGCAATTTTGGGGCTTCACCATGTTTCATTGAAATGTACAGCTGTGTGTCATCCGCATAGCAGTGAAAGTTTACATTATGTTTTCGAATAACATCCCCAAGAGGTAAAATATATAGTGAAAACAATAGTGGTCCTAAAACAGAACCTTGAGGAACACTGAAATGTACAGTTGATTTGTCAGAGGACAAACCATTCACAGAGACAAACTGATATCTTTCCGACAGATAAGACCTAAACCAGGCCAGAACATGTCCGTGTAGACCAATTTGGGTTTCCAATCTCTCCAAAAGAATGTGGTGATCGATGGTATCAAAAGCAGCACTAAGGTCTAGGAGCACGAGGACAGATGCAGAGCCTCGGTCCGATGCCATCAAAATGTCATTTACCACCTTCACAAGTGCCGTCTCAGTGCTATGATGGGGTCTAAAACCAGACTGAAGCATTTCGTATACATTGTTTGTCTTCAGGAAGGCAGTGAGTTGCTGCGCAACAGCCTTCTCTAAAATCTTTGAGAGGAATGGAAGATTCGATATAGGCCGATAGTTTTTTATATTTTCTGGGTCAAGGTTTGGCTTTTTCAAGAGAGGCTTTATTACTGCCACTTTTAGTGAGTTTGGTACACATCCAGTGGATAGAGAGCCGTTTATTATGTTCAACATAGGAGGGCCAAGCACAGGAAGCAGCTCTTTCAGTAGTTTAGTTGGAATAGGGTCCAGTATACAGCTTGAAGGTTTAGAGGCCATGATTATTTTCATCATTGTGTCAAGAGATATAGTACTAAAACACTTGAGCGTCTCTCTTGATCCTAGGTCCTGGCAGAGTTGTGCAGACTCAGGACAAGTGAGGTTTGGAGGAATACGCAGGTTTAAAGAGGAGTCCGTAATTTGCTTTCTAATAATCATAATCTTTTCCTCAAAGAAGTTCATGAATTTATCACTGCTAAAGTGCAAGTCATCCTCTCTTGGGGAATGCTGCTTTTTAGTTAGCTTTGCCACAGTATCAAAAAGGAATTTTGGATTGTTCTTATTTTCCTCAATTAAGTTAGAAAAATAGGACGATCGAGCAGCAGTAAGGGCTCTTCGGTACTGCACGGTACCGTCCTTCCAAGCTAGTCGGAAGACTTCCAGTTTGGTGTGGCGCCATTTCCGTTCCAATTTTCTGGAAGCTTGCTTCAGAGCTCGGGTATTTTCTTTGTACCAGGGAGCTAGTTTCTTTTGAGACATTTTTTTAGTTTTTAGGGGTGCAACTGCATCTAGGGTATTGCGCAAGGTTAAATTGAGATCCTCAGTTAGGTGGTTAACGGATTTTTGTCCTCTGGCGTCCTTGGGTAGGCAGAGGGAGTCTGGAAGGGCATCAAGGAATCTTTGTGTTGTCTGTGAATTTATAGCACGACTTTTGATGTTCCTTGGTTGGGGTCTGAGCAGATTATTTGTTGCAATTGTAAACGTAATAAAATGGTGGTCCGATAGTCCAGGATTATGAGGAAAAACATTAAGATCCACAACATTTATTCCATGGGACAAAACTAGGTCCAGCGTATGACTGTGAGAGTGAGTGGGTCCAGAGACATGTTGGACAAAACCCACTGAGTCGATGATGGCTCCAAAAGCCTTTTGGAGTGGGTCTGTGGACTTTTCCATGTGAATATTAAAGTCACCAAAGATTAGAATATTATCTGCAATGACTACAAGGTCTGATAGGAATTCAGGGAACTCAGTGAGAAACGCTGTATATGGCCCAGGAGGCCTGTAAACAGTAGCTATAAAAAGTGATTGAGTAGGCTGCATAGATTTCATGACTAGAAGCTCAAAAGACAAAAACGTCTTTTTTTTTTTTTTTTTTTTGTAAATTGAAATTTGCTATCGTAAATGTTAGCAACACCTCCGCCTTTGCGGGATGCACGGGGATATGGTCACTAGTGTAGCCAGGAGGTGAGGCCTCATTTAACACAGTAAATTCATCAGGCTTAAGCCATGTTTCAGTCAGGCCAATCACATCAAGATTATGATCAGTGATTAGTTCATTGACTATAATTGCCTTTGAAGTAAGGGATCTAACATTAAGTAGCCCTATTTTGAGATGTGAGATATCATGATCTCTTTCAGTAATGACAGGAATGGAGGTGGTCATTATCCTAGTGAGATTGCTAAGGCGAACACCGCCATGTTTAGTTTTGCCCAACCTAGGTCGAGGCACAGACACGGTCTCAATGGTGATAGCTGAGCTGACTACACTAACTATGCTAGTGGCAGACTCCACTATGCTGGCAGGCTGGCTAATAGCCTGCTGCCTGGCCTGCACCCTATTTCATTGTGGAGCTAGAGGAGTTAGAGCCCTGTCTATGTTGGCAGATAAGATGAGAGCACCCCTCCAGCTAGGATGGAGTCCGTCACTCCTCAGCAGGTCAGGCTTGGTCCTGTTTGTGGGTGAGTCCCAGAAAGAGGGCCAATTATCTACAAATTCTATCTTTTGGGATGGGCAGAAAACAGTTTTCAACCAGCGATTGAGTTGTGAGACTCTGCTGTAGAGCTCATCACTCCCCCTAACTGGGAGGGGGCCAGAGACAATTACTCGATGCCGACACATCTTTCTAGCTGATATGCACGCAGAAGCTATGTTGCGCTTGGTGATCTCTGACTGTTTCATCCTAACATCGTTGGTGCCGACGTGGATAACAATATCTCTATACTCTCTACACTCACTCTAACCCTCATTTTGGTTACTACATGATTCCATATGTGTTTTTTAATGTTTTTTTTAAACCCTGGAATGAGGTAGGTGTGTCCAAACTGTATGTCTCACCTTGCAAGATGAGTGCGGGGCAGCAGATTGTACATTAGGCTCTACAGTGAGGTCCTCTACAGTGAGGTCCACCTTAGTATGTCAGTTCTTAGCAGGAAACACAAAGTGACACTGTCTATTTCTGCCCCCCCCCCCAGCATGCCAGTGTTGTGGATGCAGATGGCGAGAAGTTGATGACCCCAGGGGACTTTGTGCAGAAGTACCTGGGCCTGTACACACAGATCCACCACAACCCCAAAACTGTCCAGCTCATTGCCGGTGTAGCCGACACAACCAAGGACGGGTGAAGAGCTGCCTACGTTAACCCTCTCTCTCGTCCGTCTCTTTCGCTGTCTTTCTCTCTCCCTTATCCTGTCTCCACCAAGTACATGGTTAACAGTTGATTATGCTTAGACTGCTGTCTCCCTCATTCTATTTGTCTCCTGTCGTGCTCCCTCTCCACATCAACCATGGGAGATTGTTTTCATTGTGCAGAAGGCTCCTGCAGTAATGAATGATAGAGGTTTCATACCCACACATATACAATGGTGATGCTTAGATCAGTTCATTAGGATGTTATTTGGTCTAAGAACAGAAGCTGCCTTAATGGGTGCTCATAGATTAGATTATACACAGACACACTGCACAAGCCCTTTCAATACACTTAATCCACTCTTATATGAGAGGCTTAAATAGTTAATGATTCTGAAAACATTTACTCCCTCAAGGTCAAATGTCTCAAAGTAACAGGTGTGCCTTTTTTAATGGTTAGGATTCAGCGCTCTCACCGCCGCGGCCCGGGTTTGATTCCTGGTCAGGGAACTAATGTTTTGAGTGGCAGGTAGCCTAGTGGTTAGAGCATTAGGCCAGTAACCAAAAGGTTGCTGGATCGAATCCCCGAGCTGACAAGGTAAAAATCTGTCGTTCTGCCCCCGAACAAGGCCTACCGGGGAACAGTGATAACCTGCCAACATTGTAAATAAGAATTTGTTCTTAACTGACTTGCCTAGCTAAATGAAGGTTAAAAAAATAAAAACGTAAACAGTAAAAATACTAAGTTTTGTAACCTAGGTCAGTCTTGTAATGTGTGTGTGTGTGTGTGTTGCAGGGGGATGATTCACATGTCTGTCATTCAGCGAGGTTTAAAAGTGACAACCTCCAAGCAGCGAGTCTTTTCACTTAAGTCTCTAGAGAAATGACCTGAAATCCATTACAATTGGTTTACACTATTTGAAATGCATGGAGTCATTTTGAAGAAATAGTGCATGGCCTAATTTCTCCCTACATCACTGCTGACGTTTTATTACGTTTCAGTCAAAACGGAACCTTTCTCCCTCTGATTGGATCTGTATCTGAAGCGTTGTCCTTCATGGCATCGCGCATATTGTTTCAATGTTGCTTCTCTCTCTCTTTCTTTCTTTCTTTCTTAAAAACACACACAGGCTGATCTCATTCCAGGAGTTCTTGGCATTTGAGTCAGCGCTGTGTGTTCCGGACGCTCTCTTTATTGTAGCCTTCCAGTTGTTTAACAAGACCGGCACTGGAGACATCTCCTTTGGTACGTATGTGACTGTTGGGGTGGTGGCGTTACCTGCTTTCAACTGTTTCCAGCCCCTAAAAGAATGCACATATGTTAACGCTGGTCTGTCATAGAATGAGCAGAACCGATTATTTTCCCGGTGTTCACAGATGCACAGAAAGAAAGTGAGAGATGATGTGAAGACTTTTTTTATTTATTTAAATGGCACAACTAATATGGCCGCCGTTCCTCCCCGTCACATAACGTTGCATTGAATGGGAATGTCCATTCTGCTCATTCTAATTCTAATGTTCTCTCGATCTGTCCATTCCTCAAACAGAGGATGTGCGGGACATCTTCAGCCAGACCACTGTGCACCACCACATCCCCTTTAACTGGGACTGTGAGTTCATCTGCCTGCACTTTGGACACGACCTCAAGAAATGCCTCGGCTACCTCGAGTTCACCCAGTTTCTACAGGTATACTCACACACTCAGTCGTGCATGCACACGCTCCATGGCGCTCACGCGATGACATATTGCGTGTGTGAAATTCCAATAGCATAACAACACGGCAGGAACGTGTATAATTGCAAGAGGTTTGCTTTAAAACTCCGTGTTCTCTCCGCCCTGTGGCAAATGTGTAGAAAATGTAGCTTTATAAAACGGCCCCGTTTTTGTCTCCGGGCCAAGAGGAGGGCATCTAAAACTATGCCAGTGGCCTCTCCCGCTACCACAGCCCACGTTAACTTTGCCACCACTGTTGAAAAATATCCTAGGGGAAGCACTGCACACGTTCATCTCTACCTACAGGAGTTGCAGTTGGAGCATGCGCGCCAGGCCTTTGCCCAGAAGGACAAGAACAAGAGCGGCACCATCTCTGCCATGGACTTCAGTGACATCATGGCCACAATCCGACACCACATGCTTACAGTGTTTGTGGAGGAAAACCTGGTTTCGGTAAGAGCGAGTGTATGATTGTGTGTGTTTATAAGAGTCCGCGTGTTAACAAACAGGGGGAGTAATGGAGAGGGCGTCCCTGTTCTAACGCCTTCCACGGTGCGATTGTCCTCCCAGGCTGCGGGGGGCAGCACCTCTCACATGGTCAGCTTCTCCTACTTCAACGCCTTCAACGCTCTGCTCAACAACATGGAGCTGATCCGCAAGATCTATAGCACGCTGGCCGGGACCCGCAAGGACACACAGGTCACTCAAGGTAACATGCGTGCACCTTAACCTATACAGGCCCTTGCGTATACCCACACACACATTCCCATCGTATACCCCCCCCACACACACACATATTCCCATCGTATACCCCCCCACACACACACACACACACAGACACACACTGTACTGACACCGCCACACTGGTCAGAAGTGCTCCAGACGTGTGAGTAGTAGCGTGATCCCACTTTTTCAGTCGTCAGTCAGCAGGGGAACTGTCATTGGCAAGCTCTCAATCTCTCTGCAGTATGTGTGGATGCACGGCGTGTGTTAATGCAGACTATTAACCCATCTCTCTCTAGAGGAGTTTTCCCATGCTGCGAACAAGTTTGGCCAGGTCTCTCCCATGGAGATTGACATCCTGTACCAGCTATCAGGCCTACACTCCCACTCTGGGTAAACGTGCACTGCTCTAAAAGCCTTGTACTGTATACACACCTGTTCACCTGAGTGTTGTGGTAATGACGCGGTGTTGTCTCAGGCGCCTGAACTTTGCTGACATTGAGAGGATAGCCCCGCTGGAGGAGGGAGCGCTTCCCTATCACCTGGCTGAGTTCCAGAAACGGGTAAGAGACATGCATTTGTGTGTGTGACTGCGTGTGAGTGAGTGCGCATGTGAGTCAAACTCTCCTCTCTGTGTAGCAGAGCCAGGGTGATGGTTCCAGGTCCGTACTGATGCAGGCCGCAGAGTCGGCCTACCGGTTCAGCTTGGGCTCCATTGCTGGAGGTAAGGGACTGGGGGTGGTGTGATGTAAGGAATACTTTCATGGAATATATCCACCCCCCCCCCCCAAATAAAAAATTACATAAAGTTTTGCCTAGTTTCAATAGCACACTTGTGTGTCTCCTAGCTATGGGAGCTACGGCAGTGTATCCGATAGACCTGGTGAAGACAAGGATGCAGAACCAGAGGAGTACAGGCTCGTTCGTAGGAGAACTGATGTACAAGAACAGCTTTGACTGTGCCAAGAAGGTGCTGCGCTACGAAGGATTCTTTGGATTCTACAGAGGTACGGACGGACACTGCATTCTTGGTTGCTCTCCTGCTCGCATTTTCCTCCCCTCTTTGCCTGCTATTTTACCTTTCTACACTGCCCTTGCATTTCTGCTGTCTCTTCTGTTGATGGAAAAAGGACTGCAAGACTGCCATGTATTGTTGGCTCACCCACACTGCATCACTCAACCGGCCTCCATCCATTCACTTCTTCCTTTGTTCTTTAATTCTCACCTTTTCCTTCATTACTCGTACTCTCTTTTTCTCCTCCCTTTCTCCCCTAAGAAACTGTTGTCGTCATGAGACGTGGTTCATGTCATATGTGGACTCAATCTCCCATGCTGCCCTGCAGGTCTTCTTCCCCAGCTCATAGGCGTGGCTCCAGAGAAGGCAATCAAACTTACGGTGAGTCTCACTCCTCCCCCTCCACTCAGCCAATCACGATGGACGTGCACCTTAAGATGACGCAACACGTATTTTGTTGAAGACATGCCTGACTATTCTCTCTGTAGTACTTATTTGCTAATTTATCTCCTCGCTCTCTGTTCTCCCTGTAGATGAATGACTTTGTGAGAGATAAGTTCACCGGTAAAGACGACACCATTCCCTTCGCTGCCGAGGTGCTGGCCGGAGCCTGTGTGAGTATGACCCGACGACCAAACCTGTTCCTGTCAAACTTCCCAACTCTAAACGCATCCCATTCTGTTCTACCTGAATGGGAAGCTGTGGTAGCCTCCCCTCCCTTCATGTCTTTCGTACTCATTTCACTTTATGTCTCTCTCTCTCTGCAGGCAGGGGGTTCCCAAGTGGTCTTTACGAACCCGCTGGAGATTGTCAAGATCAGACTGCAGGTGGCAGGAGAGATCACGACAGGACCCAGAATTGGCGCCCTCAGTGTCATCCGAGACCTTGGCTTGTTCGGCCTCTACAAGGTAGGCGTGTGTGGCCATTACGTCTGGTGCCATTGTTCTTGTATTTTGGTAAACGAAAGCCCTTTTTGATTGAAAGTAATGTCTTTTATTTTCTTGTGTATGTAGGGTGCTAAAGCATGTTTACTGAGAGACATCCCGTTCTCAGCCATCTTCTTCCCGGTGTATGCCCACACCAAGGCTCAGTTTGCCGACGAGCAGGGTAGACTAGGCCCGTTACAGCTGCTAGCTTCTGGAGCCATCGGAGGTACACACGCTTCACAGACCTATTCACACTTTCTATTCTACTTGATTGTCAAAAACAGTCATGGCCTCAAGTGACACCCTTTCTAACTCTATTTCCCAGGCATCCCTGCTGCCTCTCTGGTGACACCTGCTGATGTCATCAAGACACGCCTGCAGGTAGCAGCGAGGGCGGGACATACCACCTACACTGGAGTCATGGACTGTTTCAGGAAAATCACGCAGGAGGAGGGATTCGGAGCACTGTGGAAGGGAGCTGGAGGTATGTGGTGTGGTGTTTGTCTGTCAAAGTGACTACACAAATGGGAATTCACTTTCTGTCTCGTTCTTCCCCCCCCCCAGCTCGTATGTGTCGATCCTCTCCTCAGTTTGGAGTAACTCTGGTGACCTATGAGCTTCTACAGAGGTGGTTAAATGTGGACTTCGGAGGACAGTGAGTGCACGCACACACTCCCCACTGTTATAACCCAAGATACCACTGTTAGTTAAGCTCCAATGTCTCATTTCCCTCGCTCTTTCTCCAGTCGTCCGACGGGGTCTGGGCCCACTCCTAAATCTCGTGTCTCTGAGCTTCCTCCGGTCAGTGCTGACCACGTGGGAGGCTACCGTCTGGCCGCGGCCACCTTCGCTGGCGTGGAGAACAAGTTTGGCCTTCATCTGCCCAAGTTCAAGTCCTCTGGAGTGCTCTCCATTCTCTCTGACCCCGTTGACCCCTCTTCTGCCCTCCCTCAAGAGGCTGCCGCCCCCCCTAAAGACTAGCCTCTAACTGCCTGCCACCACCACTCCACTAAGGGCTATGCACTTAGACAGACATGCATACTGATCAACACACACATTTTGAGGGGCCATGTACACCGATATGCACACACGTACAGTCCTAGCGGCCATGTGCACAGCTATAAACACCAACACCCCAGGGTCTACTCTAGTGCTCTAAACCTGGTTCTGGAGACATGACTGTAGGTCCATTGTTGAAGCAGGCATTAACCTGAACACTACTGTTGTATCTCCAGTGGCTCTCCTTTCTTTTCTTTCCATTCTGCTTTTCATATGAAATCAGTGGTTTGAAAGGAGCCTTCTCTCTCTCTCTATTCCTTTGCTCTCTCGCTCCCATTCCTCTCCATCACTCTGGTGGCTCCTCTCTTCTCATGAATAACTGATTTAATTTTTTTGGGGTGCTACTATGATTGGACAGTGTGTGGGAGATATTTGATTGGACGGCATGGAGAAGGCTTTACTCTGAGTGGGCCTTGCACAGGAGGTTGCTGTACAGAGATGTGACACAGCTGGAAAGGAACATTACTGATGTTAGAGCGATATTAATGTAACATTGGAGAACAAATGTTATGGTAATGTTAGTGCAACGTTTCGGGAGTGCAACGTTTTGGTTACAGAAATGTTGCGGTAATGTTAAAAAGCAACGGGACTCATGTTGGAGTTACGTTAGATTGAAGTCGGGCCTTCGTCTCTTGAGAAACACTTACTGATCTACAGACCTTTTCAAACTGTTTGAGGAGAATTGTCGGCAAAGGATTAGGTAACTTAAATTCATTCAGTGTATTTTATTGAAATAAACAATTATTTAATTTCACACCTGAAAATATTTTATATCAAGGAGAATGAACAGCAAAAATGGCCAAGCAAAAGCGAACCAATAGTTTTGGTGGAAAACTATAGACAAAATGTAATTAGATACACAACATATCTATACAGAGTTTGGTAAACTCCAACAAAGAATTATAATGGACAAAGTTGTGACAAGTCTTGTTGGATTACTAACTAGAATTCGGTACCAAACGTGGAGAATAGTTTCAGAAGGCACTGTACATGGAGTTTGGCAAAGTGTTCAGACCCCTTATGTTATAGCCTTATTCTAAAATCGTTAAATAGTCGTCCCCCCCCCCCCCCCTCTCTCTCTCAATCTACACACACTACCTCCATGACAAAGCAAAAACTAATATGTAGACATTTTTTAATAATTTATTAATGGAAATGTTACATTTACACAAGTATTCAGACCCTTTACTCAGTACTTTGTAGTAGCACCTTTGGCAGCGACTACAGCCTTCTTGGGTATCGCGCTACAAGTTTGGCACATCTGTATTCTGAGTTTATTCCATTTTTATCTGCAGATCCTCTCAAGCTCTGTCAGGTTGGATGGGGACTTCTGCGTTGTCTTGGCTGTGTGCTTAGGGTTGTTGTGCTGTTGGATGGTGAACATTCGCCCCTGTCTGAGGTCCCTGAGTGCTCTGGAGCAGGTTTTCGTCAAGGATCTCTTTGTACTTCGCTCAGTTCATCTTTCCCTTGATCTTCCTGTCACTGAAACATCCCAACCGCATAATGCTGCCACCCCCATGCTTCACGGTAGGGATGTTGCCAAGTTTCCTCCAAACATGGTGCTTGGCATTCAGGCCAAAGAGTTCAATCTTGGTTTTATCAGACCAGAGAATCTGCTCCTGCCAATTGCTCAGTTTGGCTGGGTGGCCAGCTATAGGAAGAGTATTGGTGGTTCCAAACATCCATTTAAGAATGACGGTGGCCACTGGTTTTTTTTGGGGACCTTCAATCCTGCAGACATTTTTTGGTACTCTTTCCCCAGATCTGTACCTCGATACAATCCTGTCTCGGCGCTCTACGGACAATTCCTTCGACCTCCATAGCTTGGTTTTTGCTCTGACATGCACTGTCAACCGTGGGACCTTTATATAGACAGGTGTGTGTCTTTCCAAATCATGTCCAATCAATTGAATTTACCACAGGTGGACTTCAAGTTGTAGAAACATCTCAAAGATAATCAATGGAAACAGGATGCACCTGAGCTCAATTTCGAGTCTCATAGGAAAGGGTCTGAATACTAATGTAATTAAGGTATTTCTGTTTTATTTGTGTGACAATATCTAAACCTGTTTTTGCTTGTGTAGATGGCTGAGGATTTGCATTTATTTAATACATTTTTTTAAATAATGATGTAACAAAATGTGGATAAAGTCAAGGGGTCTGAATACTTTCCGGAAGCACTGTACTGTATCTGGACCCAAGCAGAGCCATATCTTTGTATGAGGGATAACTTCATGCTTTCAGGAAGGAGACCGAAACTGTTTTCCTATTAAGAGACCTACAGGTACATTACATTTTCAATGAAAAAGTAATAACTTTGGTTCGTAACTTGCCATGAAGAATATTTTAAAGTTAATCTAAAAAGCCTTTTTTTTGTGTCTTGGATATTAGTAACGCAATCTGCAGAAATATGTAATATGTGCAACCGAATGTGATAATTGTTGCTATAAAAGCATGGATAAATAAAATTGTTGCTAAAATCTGAGGACATGGCTGTCCTTGTCTATGAAGGTTGGAATGCGCATAGCATGGGTGATCTTCACCATCAGTTAAACACACATCGTCAGCCCACATACGTCTGGAAAATGTACAAATAAAAAGTAGTAAAAGGGTACGTTTTGCATATTTAGAACAGGACTGGAGCTGTGGACAGAACTGAGGAACCCTGATAGACATCACGCCTGCTCCAACCAGAGGGAGGATTTGGAAGCAACAGGGGAGTGGTCCCCAAAGTAACCCTGTTACCATGGTGATCAGGCGAGTAGGCGCTGCGCGGCGAGCTCGTCTCCTTCGTCTCGGTTCTCGTTGATCTCCACGAGCGTGCGCACGAAACGGGTCCACTCATCTGCTTTGGGCACACAGATTTGCTGTGGAAACGATAATATACACATACATGGGTTACACACAGGTATGACATGTACAGTATATCAAGAGCTGTAGTATAAGGGATGAATCTCTCGCCTCTCCTACGTCGTAGACCAGCACCTGCCCGTCTGAGTCTCCTGTAGCGATTTCTCTCCCTGAGTGAGCCCACCGCACACGGTTCAGGGCAGGAGACCCATCCACAACCACACTGGCACTGGGCACCTAAGACACACAATGTTGCATTGTTCATATGCATACCTGTTGTTTTTGCACCGTGCGTAGAAATGTGTGTGTGTACCTCTGTGTCGTTGTTGAGGTTCCACAGGTCCAGCCGTCCTGATCCATCCACACAGGCGAAGAGGGCGGGGTGAATGGGAGACCACATGACATCATACACATAGTCACAGCTGTCCTCAAACAAATACAGAGGACGGGTACTCTACAGAGAGACAATTGGGAGAAAGGGTAAGTGTGTGTTGCCGCAAAGCACAGTAACCGGTGCCAGTAACAACGCCCGGGACACAGAACAAACCATTCCTGCCCCCACTGCCACAGAAGCTGCAGATCACGGCTCAACCTGCCCAGCCACCTCCGGGCCCATGGCCAGCCAGACCCACACAACAACCGGGACCCGCGACACCTGGAGGGAGATCATACTCCACTACGAGGGCTCCCAGAAGAAGACGTGTGTGTGTGTGTGTGTGTGTGTGTGTGTGTGTGTGTGTTACCTTGGTGGTCCACAACTTAACGGTCCAGTCGAAGGAAGCAGAGATGAAGAGATGGGAGAAATCCACGGGACCCCCGGCACTGTGACAGCTCAGTCCAGTGACTGGACCGTGGTGTCCCTCAAACACATCACTGATGCCTGCCTTACTGTAGCCCACACAGACACACAAACACAATGTTAGAACACACACACATATATATTGGTGTTGGCCACAAAGTGATGTCCACAAAGCAAAGTTCTGAACACACACACCTCCCGTGGCGGCAGGCGGTGTAGACTGATCCATCTTCACTCCCAACCACAAAGTTGTTGACATCGCCCAGAGGGAACGCCATGGAGGTCACTGATACTGCCTTAGACTGCTTAAACACCAGCTCCAGACTGTCCTGTATCTCACACACACACACACACACACAGCAATAAGACTGCCAAAACACTAACTTCGCAATGTCCTAGAACACAAACGCACACTGCAGTTGTACCTGTGGTTGAGACAGCATGTCTAGGTTCCAAGAGCACATCTTTCCGTCAGTAGAGATGCTGATGAGGTTGTGAGCGTTTTGGGTCCCGACCACGTTCACACAGTACACCGGGTGCTGAATATCACAGGACACCGTTAGAAATGGGTGATGTTTCCATGTAGCTAACATGACATATTCCAGTCTATATTTAGCTGATAGTAGCTTGTACCCGTAAAAGAATATCTAAACATTTTCACAATTTGAAAGCTATTGAGCACTCAATGTTGATTACGTGGCCAAAAGTATATGAACATCTTCCAAAATCATGGGCATTAGTATGGAGTTGATCCACCCTTTACTGCTGTAACAGCCTCCACTCGTCTGGGAAGGCTTTCCACTAGATGTTGGAACATCACTGCGGGGACTTGCTTCCATTCAGCCACAAGAGCATTAGTGAGGTTGGGCACTGATGTTTGGCGATTAGGCTCGCAGTCGGCGTTCCAGTTCATCCCAAAGGTGTTCAATGGGGTTGAGGTCAGGGCTCTGTGCAGACCAGTTAAGTTCTTCTACACCAATATCTGGCCACTTTAGTTGTGATACAAACCTTATCAAAACATATAGGCCTATGGGCTAGGCTACATGACGTGTGCGACTATGATAAAACAAAAGGCATTGTTTCTTGCCTTAAACTGGACATCATTCACAAGTGATAAGCTAATATTGTCACCCATAAGACTATTCTTGAGTTAATCTAGTCTTTGCATGTACTAAATAATGTGTGTGAAATTCGCTTTGATTTAGAATGGACCATTATATTGTCTCAACAGGGGCAGGGGGAAAAATACATGTAATCTCTACACTTAAATGGGGAATGGAGGAAGCTTTTCCTGTGGTTAATTGTCATGCCAGGTAGGCTATACTCCTGTTGTAAAGATAAGCAATGTGCTAAATATTAGGAAAGTTGAGAGAAATATAATAGGCCTTTCCTATAAATAACTGATAGAATCCTCTTCTTTTTAATAGAGGCCATCACTCTTTTTTTAGCCTATAGAAATGTGTGCAACATGAGCTCATGGGTTCTCATGAAGTGTTTGATTTGATTTTCGAATACATTTGCATTGATGTCAGAATGATTAGAGGGACAATAGAGGGCTGAGTAACAGGCAGTTAGCACGTTTGTTAGGCTACTGATGACCATCAGAGCTTGGAGGAGACAAAATTGTCATGTGTAATTTGACTGCCTTCATGATTCGTGACCGCTGGTGTAGCAGTAATACGGTCACCACGACAGCCCTTGTTGCAACTGAGGACAGATGATTTTTACACGCTATGTCCTTTAGCACTAACTGGTCCCGTTCTGTGAGCTTGTGTGGCTTACTACTGCAGCTGAGCCGTTGCTCCTAGACGTTTCCACTTCACAATAACAGCACTTACAGTTGACCGGGGCAACTCTAGCAGGGCCGAAATTTGATGAACTGACTTGTTTGCAAGGTGGCATCCTATGAAGGTGCCATGTTGAAAGTCACTGAGTTCTTCAGTAAGGTTATTCTACTGCCAATGTTTGTCTATGGAGATTGCACGGCGGTGTATTTGATTTTATACACCTGTCAGCAACGTTCCTTTGTAGTGTATATGAGTTACCGTGTGAGCGGATGCAGACAGGGGAGTTCTCTGTACAGATGTTCTTTTGTTGCTCCTGTTGTCCCATAGGACAATCTGGCCTGAGTAAGTCCCACCCACAATCAGATTAGGATGGAACCTGGCGAACGCCGCTGACATCACCGCAGACTGGGGAAGAGACACAGAGAAGAGAATTATATTCACAGAGAGGTGGTGTGTGTGTGTGTGTGTGTGTGTGTGTGTGTGTGTGTGTGTGTGTGTGTGTGTGTGTGTGTGTGTGTGTGTGTGTGTGTGTGTGTGTGTGTGTGTGTGTGTGTGTGTGTGTGTGTGTACCTGGCAGTGGAAGGTGTATTCAGGTGTGGTCTTCTTATACTTCATATTCCAGACCAGAGCCACTCCGTCCGGCTCATGAGGAGCATCTTCATTGTTGTTGTAGGAGGCCACCAGCAGCTCAGGGTACTGAAACAAACAGCAGACAGCAGTCAATAGGGGTAAAACAGAAGTGTATCAGGAATCAAATACACAGATTTGCACTCTAACAGAGTCCAACACGAGATGATGTAACTCTTTAAAAGATAGGCTCTAATCCGAATCCTCACACACACACTCCTACCTGAGGAGACCAGTCCAGACAGGTGACCACTCTGTTCTTGGACCAGCGCTCGTCAGAGAACACCCTACTCAGAGACATCTTAGCCCCCGCCTGCATCTCACTGGAAAGGAAGAAAGAAATATTTTGAGAGAGAGAGGGAAATAAGAACATACACCCGAACACACAACTATAGAGGGTGTGTCTCACCCCTCCTTGTCCTCCAGGTCTCGGCCACTGTAGTCGAAGCAGACGTCCACTCGCTCAGAGAGAACCCGCTCTACAATCCTGCTCCCTCGATCGAAGAAGGCCATGAACTCCTCAGTGTTGAGCAGGTGCATCTTCTCCTCTTCAGTCAGCTCCTTGGGAGGGACTACACACACACACACACACACACACACACACACACATATCAGAAGTGGTGTAGGCCAGGGATAGTCAACTTACAGAGGCAGGAGGGTAAAGTCAAGCTCACCTTCTTCCTGCTTCTCCTCCTCATCAGCTTTCTCCTCCTGGGAGTCCTCTGCTGGCTTGGGATCGACCATCTCCTCCTCTTCTTCCTCCTCCTCCTCCGCTACACACGCACGCACACACACCCACAACATCATGCTCACAACAACACAACGTACATTAAAACATTCAAAGTGTGTAGAATTGCCCGCTCACCCATAAAACACAAAATTTACCTGGTTTTGCCTGGGTGTGTGTTTGTGTATCGGCGGGGGTCTGTGTCTCCTTGGAGTAGGACACCATCTCTTTTGGAGGGAAATCCACCTGGGTCACCTTTGCTATGCCAAGCCTAAAACCTCGCCTGGACAGGAGACACACACATAGTCAGAGAGACACATACAAACTTAAAGACACAGCCACACCATTATACAAACACTCACACTCCACATCCAAACACACCATTACAAACACAAACACTCACACTCCACATCCAAACACACCATTACAAACACTCACACTCCACATCCAAACACACCATTACAAACACTCACACTCCACATCCAAACACACCATTACAAACACTCACACTCCACATCCAAACACACCATTACAAACACTCAACATGTTCTAGCAGACAGCAATGTGTATGATGCTAACAAGGGGCATTCAGGCCCACCAAAGAAATGACCAAGAGGAACAGAAGAGAGGAGCAAAACCACAGCCCAAGTAGGGGAATGTGTCTTATAGAGTAAGAAAGAGGTGAACCCCAGTAGTTCAGAGTCAGAGTACAGCTGCAGAGTAGAGGGGTCAGGATCCCAGGGTAATGTCCTGATACAGCCACAACACACCACCAGGGGGCAGCAGAGAGAGAGCAGGAAGAGAGAGTGAGTAACACAGAGAAAGAGAGAAAGCTGGCAGGTTAATAATATACACTGAGTATACAAGTACTTAATCACAAATACACAAACACACATACAGACCTAGAGTTTCCATCTCCAGAGTGCTGGCTTCCAGACTCGCTGCCCACTGACTTGGCTGAGGGAGACATAAGGGTAGTGACTAGATAGTGAAACAGAGGCTGGGCTGTGTGTGGGGGGGGGGGTCAAACAATGAGGGAGTGAATGAGTGTGTGAATGAGAGAGTCAGTTGGTTAGTAGTAAATGACGGGAGAGAAGAAAAGAGAAGAAAAAGTAGGGGAGGGGACAAGTGGCACGCTGAGGCTTCATGCAAAAATGCTTGTTAAAAACCAGAAGTGTGTGTGTGTGTGTGTGTGTGTGTGTGTGTGTGTGTGTGTGTGTGTGTGTGTGTGTGTGTGTGTGTGTGTGTGTGTGTGTGTGTGTACTGTTGGGTATATCAGGGGTGATCCCCATGCTCTGCAGCAGAGCCTCAGCCTCTCTCCTCTTCTTCTCCAGGTCAGAAGAGTCATCTGCTGCACCCCCTTCCCGCTTCGAGTCAGACCCCTACAGGGGGAGAGAGTGGAAGGGGGGGAAGAGGGGAAGAGGGAGAAAAGGAGAGGCAGCGAGAGAGGGATCCGTTGAATTGGAGAGACACGGAAAAAGATCACGTAATAAATACAATATAACCATGTATAAATACTGCATAGGCTATTACATGACACTAATAATAATAATATACTATTTGTATTTATTCAGAGGAGCCCAATTGAGACCAGGGTCTCATTCTCAATAGTGCCCTGAGAACAAACAATTCACAAATTAACATGATGATACAATAAAACAGCAACAGCTAAAAGGAGCGACAAGACCACAGAAGATACAGTACGTTTCACAACACAAAAATGATTACAATCAACCCAAAAAAAAGGTGCAAACGTCAGTGGATTCATTCCTCATCAGCGTTCTAAAGTGCCCCATTGTCACCCGGGATTCAAAACGTAACGTGGATTGTAAAATTATTCCAAACATAGGGGGTGTTAAAACTAAATGCTGATTTACATAGGTTGGTAGAGACACGAGGGACTTCAAGTGTTAACTAACCCTGTAAGCGGGCTTGGGGACTCTTGTTTTTATACATTACCAGAGAAGTGAGATATGTTCAAAGCTTGTGCAGCAGAGCTTATGTAAACGAAAAGGGGGAAATGAAGTGATCTGCGGGAATTTCGAGAGGTCCAGCTGACCTTCTGATCAAGGACGCGGCGGTGATTATTAAACCTGTCAACTGTGATTTAAATTGATGCGCGCTACACTGCACCCAAGGGTTTTAGAGTAGAGGCTGCTGCATTCGGATGAATGGTGTCACCATAATCAAGAACTGGCCGGGAAGGTTGCCTGTACAACCTGCTTCCTGCTGTTTAAGGAGAGGAATAATCTAAACTCAGCAAAAAAAAGAAATGTCCCTTTTTCAGGACCCTGTCTTTCAAAGATAATTTGTAAAAATCCAAATAACTTCACAGATCTTCATTGTAAACACTTTTTCCCATGCTTGTTCAATAAACCTTAAACAATTAATGAACATGCACCTGTGGAACGGTCGTTAAGACACTAACAGCTTACAGACGATAGGCAATTAAGGTCACAGTTATGAAAACTTAGGACACTAAAGAGGCCTTTCTACTGACTCTGAAAAACACCAAAAGAAAGATGCCCAGAGTCCCTGCTCATCTGCGTAAACGTGCCTTAGGCATGCTGCAAGGAGGCATGAGGACTGCAGATGTGGCCAGGGCAATAAATTGCAATGTCCGTACTGTGAGACGCCTAAGACAGCGCTACAGGGAGACAGGACGGATCATCCTCGCAGTGGTAGACCCAGAGGAACAACACCTGCACAGGATCGGTACATCCGAACCTCACACCTGCAGGACAGGTACAGGATGGCAACAACAACAACCCGAGTTACACCAGGAACGCACAATCCCTTCATCAGTACTCAGACTGTCCGCAATAGGCTGAGAGAGGCTGGACTGAGGGCTTGTAGGCCTGTCCTCATCAGACATCACTGGCAACAACGTCGCCTATGGGCACAAACCCACCGTCATTGGACCAGACAGGACTGGCAAAAAGTGCTTGTCACTGACGAGTCATGGTTTTGTCTCACCAGGGGTGATGGTCGGATTTGCGTTTATTGTCGAAGGATTGAGCGTTATACCGAGGCCTGTACTCTGGAGCGAGATCGATTTGGAGGTGGAGGGTCCGTCATGGTCTGGAGCAGTGTGCCACAGCATCATTGGACTGAGCTTGTTGTCATTGCAGGCAATCTCAACACTGTGCATTACAGGGAAAACATCCTCCTCCCTCATGTGGTACCCTTCTTGCAGGCTCATCCTGAGATGATCCTCCAGCATGACAATGCCACCAGCCATACTGCTCGTTCTGTGAGTGATTTCCTGCAAGACAGGAATGCCAGTGTTCTGCCATGGCCAGCGAAGAGCCCGGATCTCAATCCCATTGAGCACGTCTGGGACCTGTTGGATCGGAGGGTGAGGGCTAGGGCCATTCCCTCCAGAAATGTCTGGGAACTTGCAGGTGCCTTGGTGGAAGAGTGGGGTAACATCTCACAGCAAGAACTGGCAAATCTGGTGCAGTCCATGAGGAGGAGATGCACTGCAGTACTTAATGCAGCTGGTGGCCACACCGGATACTGACTGTTACTTTTGATTTTGACCTCCCCCCTTTGTTCATGGACACATTATTCAATTTCTGTTAGTCACATGTCTGTGGAACCTGTTCAGTTTAGGTCTCAGTTGTTAAATGTTCATATAAATATTTATACATGTTAGGTTTGCTGAAAATAAACGCAGTTGACAGTGAGAGGACGTTTCTTTTTTTGATTAGTTTATTTCTATAAAAGAAGTCTACTTTAAATCTCAGCTTCTTAACTACCCACTAGGTACAAACGTCAATTCAACGTCGATTTCACATTGGTTCAAAGTCATTTCATTGAAATGACATTGATTCAACCAATGTGTGCGCCCAGTGGGTAGCTAGCTCATCCAACTTTTTTTAACATATAATTTGTGGAAATCCAAATACCCAGATATTTATAGGCGGAAACCTGCTCGACGAGAGAACCATCCAATGCATGAATGTGTAAACCATCTGAAATATTCCTATGAGAATTAGAAAACAACACACATTTAGTTTTTGCAGCAATAACTAACCATATGAAATCAACAAGGGCTTTCTGCAAGGCAACTAAATCGGACTGAATCTCTAGCATAGCCTGGTCAGCAGTAGGGGCAATAGAATACATACATTTAATCTGCATACAGATGAATGTTACAGGGATGTGAGCCCCCACAACTCCTCCGCATCAAGCCAGCCATTAGCATGTTCTACTTCTCTTCTCTCTACTTACATCCTTCTTCTTGTTCTTCTCCTCCTCCTTTCTCTTCTTTTCCTCTCTGATTTGGGCCAGGCGTTGTTTCTTCCTCTCCAGCTCTGCTTTCAGCTCACTCTTATCCTGTTTATCCGCCATGCTACAAGAGAGAGGGAACAAGAGAAGTCAATATGAGTTTTGAAGATCTAACTGCTAGCGCGTGTGTGTGTGATGGTAGCTGCTGGTGGTATCACACTGTAATCATGTGAACACAATGGGATAACTGTTCATGACAATGTGTCCTTTATCTGAGTGTGACATGGAAAATAATATGCTACGCCTATGTTTAGCTGGGTTGTTATGTTGAACAAACGATTTCGGTCAGATCTTATCATGGGCACAGCGCGGGATAGAAATAACCCATACATTTCATATTGATTAATGTAGGCCTACTTTTTGTCTGTTGATTCATGCAGCAGAGGGAATCATGAAATTACAACATTAATCAACGGTTTGTTATTAACAGTTCACTGAACACCAAATTAATTAGGTGGTTTATTGGAAACGGGTTGAGTGGGATGTTGAATGATTGGTCACATCACATCTCAGTATGACCATCTGATTCTGCCAGAGCAGGAGCTTGGTCTCTGGCAAACAGTCGTCATCTGAGTCCTGATCGATGCCAAGCTAGCCAGCAACAAAGCACACTGACTGCATTGAAAGATGCCGCTACGTTGTACTATAGTAATCTATTTATCCACAAGGCAATGATCTCCTTGTCATTGTTGCAAGGGAAGGGCGTTAGCTAAATAGCTAACGTTACAGCTAACTGCCGATAAATCTGAAAGTGACACTGACAGCCAACCGTAACTGGATGCAAGGACTGACCATCCATGATATCAACACTATTGTTTTAACCATGTTATGAGGCTATACAGTGTTTGTTTGCATTTACAAACATTGGAGAAAAACAAGTTGACATTTTGGGTTCTTGTGGAGTTGAACTAAAGTTCATTAGGCATTTATAAGTTATATTCTTCAAGAATCAATGGATATATATATATCTTAGCATAGCTGAAAACTGTTGTCCTAATTGAAGAAGCAATACAACTGGCCTTCTTTAGACTAGTTTAGACTAGAGTATATGGAGCATCAGCATTTGATTACAGGTTCAAAATGTCCAGAAACAAAGTACTTTCTTCTGAAACTTAAATTCTCACATGGAATACCCTTCAATTCTCAGAACAAAATAGACGGAGGAGTTTCAGAAGAAAGTACTTTGTTTCTGGACATTTTGAGCCTGTAATCAAACCCACAAATGCTGATGCTCCAGATACTCAACTAGTCTCAAGAAGGACAGTTTTATTGCATCTTTAATCAGGACAACAGTTTTCAGCCGTGCTAACATAATTGCAAAAGGGTTTTCTAATGATCAATTAGCCTTTTAAAGTGATACACTTGGACTGGCTAAAACAATGAACACAGGAGTGATGGTTGCTGATAATGGGCCTCTGTAAGCCTATGTAGATATTGCATAGAAAATCTGCCGTTTCCAGCTACAATATTCATTTACAACATTAACAATGTCTACACTGTATTTCTGATCGATTTGATGTTATTTTAATGTACAAAAATGTTGCTTTACTTTCAAAAACAAGGACATTTCTAAGTGACCCCAAACTTTTGAATGGTAGTGTAGGTGTATATATATAAATGTTATATATATATACCACCGTATATATTGTAATGACCTGACTAGATCATAAAGGAACAAGGGGAACCACTACTTCAAGGTCTCAGAGCAAGTGACGTCACCGATTGAAACGCCACTAGCGCGCACCACCGCTAACTAGCTTGCAATTTCACATCGGCTACATTGACACAGGCTACTGTTTGGCCGTATAGCCCACAAGCCAATCGTGACCTTCTCTTGGGAAGCCCATAGGTAAGAGAGAGAACAAAGACTAAACCTGGTCTTAACTTCCAATGCTCCACCCCCCCCCCCCTGCCCAACCCCCCTCCACGCCTCTCCGCCAGCCGCCAGGATGCTCGGCATCAGAACATTCCAGGCATTCCCATGATTGGCAGATAGCAGGTTGATTGGCATGTCGGACCCCGCGAACACTGGGTACTGGTAAGTACAACACAACCACCTACTAGTCTAACACATAACACACAGCTGTCTGTGCGGGTCGCTACTATATATGTATCATTTGCAAAAATGAATGCAACTACCGATTTCCCCTTTAAATCTAGGCCAATGGATTTTTTTTTATCACCATTAATTAGATTGTGCAATAAAATACTCATTTTTAGACTGGGATCCGCACTATGCAGCTGTTGCAAGATCGCATTTTTCACTGGCTGTCCACTGGATTCAAAAACAACAATTGATAGGCAGTTTAAACTTCTTGAATTCATCCATTATTGGTTTCAAATACACATTTAAATTTGTGAACAGCCATCCACATCAACCACAATCCGTAAGGCGCAAATAGTTAAATGAGAGAGCAGCAGTGTGATTCACATCAATGCGCTATGTAGATATCAATGATAAGTGACATCCTTATTGCCGTGGACAAGACCACCGCTGTCATCCTTACCTCCAAGCGTCCATTCAAATTGGATCATTTTAGGATGCCAACATCAGTCGCTCCATTGGAAGATATAGCTTGGACAGTAGCCTATCCTATCCCTGCACTTTTCCCGCTATCCATCAAACACATTAGTTGTGTCATTATAGTGGTCTCTGAGTTATGGTCAGACTCGCTCACGTTGAACAAATTTAGAACTGTGCCTTTTTTCAATGCTGATTTGAATGTCATTGAGAAAACAGAGGAGTGTAAAATATTTTTTTCCTTTTTGTATTTAAAATGTATCCTCAAAGTAATAATGTATTTTTTCAAAAGTATCTGTAATCTGTTTACAATATATTTTCTGGTAATGTAACAGATTACAATGACAGTTTTTTTGTATCCCATTTACTCCCCAACCCTGCTAGCAAGCTAGCTAAATGCGAACAAAAAGTCAGTATGTTTAAGGTGACCATCAAACATGATAAACTCGCGTTTTAAACTAATAAAACATGAAAGTAGCTAGTATTGCATAAACTTTATATAAACAATACTTTAAATTAACTCCAAATCGCGTGGTTACAGTAGATCGCTAGCTAACAAACAGTACAGTACTAGGTAGGTGGAACTGACAGCTCCCCAGGCCCAAACAATGATGATGAATGGATGATGTCAACATACTGTAACGACCCTGGGTCGTTACTAATAAGTAAGGAATACTTTCCACACAGAAGCTAATCTAAGGTCCGTTTTGTGTTTATCCCATCCTGGTTAAATGTGGAATTCGGGTGGATAATCTGATTCTAGAACTGTGAA
Organism: Oncorhynchus gorbuscha; assembly: GCF_021184085.1. Lineage (NCBI taxonomy): Eukaryota > Metazoa > Chordata > Actinopteri > Salmoniformes > Salmonidae > Oncorhynchus > Oncorhynchus gorbuscha. The sequence goes on along the minus strand of NC_060180.1, from coordinate 35,539,216 downwards.
CAACTTCCACACATATTAGTGCTACCCTAGGATCATAACCAAAGCCACCTTATAACACTAACCGTAACCATTTTTAAGGGACGTCCCAAAGACCCATTATAGCAAGAACCATTTAGCGACAAGGATGGGAAAATTGCATTTGAATAGCCTCATGTACCGCTAGATGGAGCCAATGGTTAATATAAAATAGCAGATTGACCCTGGCTTTTTCTCATCAAGGAGTTAAGAGAGTCATTCCCTGTAAACCCTGGCTCTCATCAACATTAAACGTCTGGGATAATCATTATATTCCAAGGTAGATCAGGTTACAGACATCTGTACTTTGGGGTCATCATGCTCTCTTTCTGATGTTACATGTCTTTGAGTTTGTGTACATTTGTTTATAACACGTGATTGATGTGTAAAATAAGGAATTACAGTGGATACACATTGGACCTCAACTGTTGTTCAGTTCATTGCTTTGTACTTCTGCTAGAATGGCTGAACTGTTATATCAAGAGAACTGTTGAGCAACTATATGAGCTATTTGTTTACAGTTAAGGGTCGTGGGTTGGGGTAAGAGTTAAAGGTTGAAATGATGTTGGTTTGAAAGCGTTGTACTTTGATCTTCCGCTCAAGCGTGGCCAGATACTGATGGCCCCACGTTCCCTATTCACTTGCTCACTGCAGCTCCTTTTCAAAATGGCAGCCACCTCTCTCTATGCCTTTCTTATAGACTGGCGGACATTTGATGCTCTTGGAATGCCCTGGCTCTGGTTCTCATCACATGGCAGCAAGCAGAAGTCTAGGATCTCTCTCTCTCTCTCTCTCTCTCTCTCTCTCTCTCTCTCTCTCTCTCTCTCTCTCTCGCTCTCTCGCTCTCTCGCTCTCTCGCTCTCTCGCTCTCTCTTGATCTCTCAACATTAGTGAACTAAATTTCTATAGGGAATGACTGTCATGTTTATACAGCATAAACTGTAATGTTCTTTCGGGCTCTTTGTGTGTGGATGGGAAGAGAAAGAGTGTGTGCGCTTCTATTCAATATACTGTATTTATTCAATCTTCCTCTGTAACAAAGACTGTAAAGGGTTATCATTCTGTTACCATGGAAACTCATCTCATGATTTAAAAATCAGGTTACCATGACTGAGCAGGTGCATATCGGGTGTGTGTGTGTGTGTGTGTGTGTGTGTGTGTGTGTGTGTGTGTGTGTGTGTGTGTGTGTGTGTGTGTGTGTGTGTGTGTGTGTGTGTGTGTGTGTGTGTGTGTGTGTGTGTGTGTGTGTGTGTGTGTGTGTGTGTCTGTGCCTCACTCACTTTCTCTACCAAATATAACCCGTTTCATGATGTAACTTGCAGCTGAAACAAGTGGTAAAATACCCCCCCCCAACATACACACTCTCTCCCCCAAACTTAAAAAACAAGCTCTCATTCAGAGAAAAAAACCATGAAATATTCACACATTTCATTCAAGCCTGCAGATATGTATTCGTAGATAGAAAACAGTGAGTTCAGTGATTGTGAATCTTATGCTTTTCCTCTACTCCCAGACCTACTGTAGGCTGTGTGTGTGTGTGATGATCCTTTCTCTATGATAACTTTGTGCTGTCAGAATCAGAAACGGACCGTCTGCAGTGGAACCCACTGTGAGTTTCTTATTGTTCAGTCAGTGCCATTGACCTGCCTTCACCTGGTCGGCTCCATTAGGGTGTAAAGGATTCAGTCATTCACCCAGTAAACAACATAAACAGGGCCAAAGATAATGTGTGTGTGCATGTGTCCCTTTGTGCGTGAATTGCACAGTGATGTCATAAAAGCTTCACCACAACATAACATATAGGCCTAGCTGCAGGCTGATGCATTGCACCAGATTTGGAACAAAGCATTTTCTCCATCGAGATCATGTCATTGTCTTCCTGCTACATTCATGTTCACCTCTTTCATTTTATAGGATGCCTTAGAACATGTTCCAATACAACAAAGCTCGCGTTTTCAACTCACCATGTGTAGTTGCAGAATTCAAGCATCGACACACACACACACACAGGCATTTTGCTACACCCCGCAATAACATCTGCTAAACACGTGTATGTGACCAATAAAATTTGATTTGACACACACACACACACACACACACACACACACACACACACACACACACACACACACACACACACACACACACACACACACACACACACACACACACACACACACACACACACACACACACACACACACACACACACACACACACACACACAAAGCGATTGAATATTTATAAATTGTGTAATACACATGGTAAGAATCATGTAAGAAACAATACATTTCTAGCTATTCATTAAAATACTGCTTTATCTCTGACAGCCTGTGTAGCTAAACAAATGCTAACATCTGAAAATGCATTTATGCCTTAATACTTAATGTGTAGCCTATACTTAAAGGCATTCATCTATCTCTATTTATAAAATAATAAGGAAAACCTATTGTGGTCATATTGAATTTAGTTTTTAGCCTATACTATTTAATTATATATTCTGTATGTGGGAGGAGGAGAGAAACTTGTGACTTTCGGCCATTTTTGGGGTGTCGTTTCATTGTTTCGCATCATCACATCCACAGCACGAGCTAGGTGTGCGCCAATCATAGATATAGGTTTAGAAGAACTTTTGTCCCACACATTTTTGGGTGGTGCACTTTTGTTAGCTGATCAACGCATATCTGTATATTTATATAATATGACCAATATAAATTGTCTTTTAAATACACATAATTCAACATAGGGCACGGAATATTCAGATAATGGCTATACATACATTCAAACGTTCAAACGTTCAAACGTTCTAACTGGAATTCTATATTCCACCATGGAGCATTGCTTTGAGCATATCAGTTCTACTAATTGTAATTCTATGCTGCTAACCTCGCGATAGCCTCTTCAATGACTGGAGCGTTACCGTTCTCTTAGCAGCAGGATATTATGCTGGCACCACGATCACAGATTTCTTTGTTTTCAAAATAAGAGTTCCCCTACAAAGACATGCCAGACTTTGGGAATATAGATTTTTTAAAGCACTAGTGCAGTACAACTGTTTTTCAAAGCATTGCAACCACCTTTTTAAAAAGTATTTTATTACATTTTTAATATTGTATTATTTATACCAGAATTTATTTTAAAAGTTTACACAAATACTGGTAGGAAAGCGATGGTGTAGGATATATGGATATATATATATATGATACAATATCGAAATTGGGGGGGTAAAATACACAAAGAAATACACTTTTAATATATATATAATTTCTTTGTTTATTTTACCCCCTTTTTCTCCCCAATTTCGAAGCACTGTTAGGCATGTCATGTTTTGGAGGACGCAAGACTTGACCTTCGCCTCCCGAGCCCGTTGGGGAGTTGTAGCAATTTTTGCTGCAACTCCCCAACGGGCTCGGGAGGCGAAGGTCGAGTCATGTGCCCTCCAAAACATGGCATGCCTAACAGCGCTTCTTAACACCTGTCCACTTAACCTGGTTGCCAGCCGCACCAATGTGTCGGAGGAAACACCATTCAACTGACGACTGAGCTCAGCCTGCAAGCGCCCTGCCCGCTACAAGGAGCCGCTCGAGTTGCTAGAGCGTGATGAGCCAAGTAAAGCCCCCCGGCCAAACCCTCCCCTAACCCGGATGATGCTGGGACAATTGTGCGTCGCCCTATGGGACTCCCGATCACGGCTGGTTGTGATACAGACCGTAGCGCCACTCGGGACGCCAAGAAATAACATTTTAATAAAATACAAATATATTGTCATGACTGTCCTGTGAGAATCCAAATAGGTCAGATCAGGTTTGCAATTAATGACTTCAACCAGACCCCCTCTCACCTGCAGAGGGGGGAGGAAATAACTGGTGGGGGTTAACAACTCACACCCTGTTTTTTAATCAAGGACAGAACATTCAGCTCTCTCTCTTCAATGTTCACAAGAGGAATGTATTTCGTTTCCACAGACTTTTCCCGCTAAAACTCTAACACATTCTAATACAACTACTGGAACAATATTTCTAACATAGAATGTGGGGAATGGTCAGAGGGGATCTAAAGAACACTAATGTTGTTTTGTTTATTATTTTGTGATGTCATTAAAAATGTTATAAAGGAAATACTCTAACTTGCAAAGTATACCAACAACATGTACAACGTTTCCATCCTATGCATTAAGCATGAAACATGACAAATTATGAAAGTGGTTTTGTTAAGAGAGGGTTGATTTTAGGAGCCATAAGAGATAATTGTTTTACATAAACTTTGCACAGTGACATGTCCCGGCCCTGAGAAGTGGTGTAAAGTACTTAAGTAAAAATACTTTTGTCATGTTTTGTCATTTATTATCTTGTCTTATCCCTGTGCTTCCCATTCTATTCGTTTCCCTCTGCTGGTCTTATTAGGTTCTTTCCCTCTTTCTATCCCTCTCTCTCCCCCTCCCTCTCTCACTCTCTCGCTCTCTCTTCTCTCTATCGTTCCGTTCCTGCTCCCAGCTGTTCCTATTCCCCTAATCAATCATTTAGTCTTCCCACACCTGTTCCCGATCCTTTCCCCTGATTAGAGTCCCTATTTCTTCCTTTGTGTTCCGTTCCTGTCCTGTCGGTTCCTTGTCTAGAATTCACCGTGCTGTGTTTGTGTATCGCCCTGTCGTGTCGTGTTTTCCTCAGATGCTGCGTGGTGAGCAGGTGTCTGAGTCTGTCTGGTTCAAGTGCCTTCCCGAGGCAACCTGCTGTTCACCTGCTGTTCAAGATCGAGTCTCCAGTTTGTCCTCGTCATTTCGAGTGAAAGTTGTGTTTTTTGTTTGTATTTACTTTACTGGATTAAAGACTCTGTTTTCGCCAAGTCGCTTTTGGGTCCTCTTTCACCTGCATGACAGAAGGAACCGACCAAGGAATGGACCCAGCGACTTCAGACGCTCGTTACACTGCCGTCGAGATCCAAGGAGCCATGCTCGGCAGACACGAGCAGGAATTGTCTGCTGCTCGCCATGCCGTGGAGAACCTGGCCGCTCAGGTTTCCGACCTCTCTGGACAGTTCCAGAGTCTACGTCTCGTGCCACCTGTTACTTCCTGGCCTGCCGAGCCTCCAGAACCTAGGGTTAATAACCCACCTTGCTACTCCGGGCAGCCCACTGAGTGCCGCTCCTTTCTCACGCAGTGTGAGATTGTGTTCTCTCTCCAACCCAACACATACTCTAGAGAGAGAGCTCGGGTTGCTTACGTCATTTCACTCCTTACTGGCCGGGCTCGAGAATGGGGCACAGCTATCTGGGAGGCAAGGGCTGATTGCTCTAACAAGTTCCAGAACTTTAAAGAGGAGATGATTCGGGTTTTTGACCGTTCAGTTTTTGGTAGGGAGGCTTCTAGGGCCCTGGCTTCCTTATGCCAAGGTGAACGGTCCATAACGGATTATTCTATTGAGTTTCGCACTCTTGCTGCCTCTAGTGAGTGGAACGAGCCGGCGCTGCTCGCTCGTTTTCTGGAGGGACTCCACGCAGTGGTTAAGGATGAGATTCTCTCCCGGGAGGTTCCTTCAGATGTGGACTCTTTGATTGCTCTCGCCATCCGCATAGAACGACGGGTAGATCTTCGTCACCGGGCTCGTGGAAGAGAGCTCGCATCAACGGTGTTTCCCTGCTCCGCATCGCAACCATCTCCCTCCTCTGGCTCAGAGTCTGAGCCCATGCAGCTGGGAGGGATTCGCATCTCGACTAAGGAGAGGGAACGGAGGATCACCAACCGCCTGTGCCTCTATTGCGGAGTTGCTGGACATTTTGTTAATTCATGTCCAGTAAAAGCCAGAGCTCATCTGTAAGCGGAGGGCTACAGGTGAGCGCAACTACTCAAGTCTCTCCATCAAGATCCTGTACTACTTTGTCGGTCCATCTACGCTGGACCGGTTCGGGTGCTACATGTAGTGCCTTGATAGACTCTGGGGCTGAGGGTTGTTTCATGGACGAAGCATGGGTTCGGAAACATGACATTCCTTTCAGAGAGTTAGAGAAGCCTACGCCCATGTTCGCCTTAGATGGTAGTCATCTTCCCAGTATCAGATTTGAGACACTACCTTTAACCCTCACAGTATCTGGTAACCACAGTGAGACTATTTCTTTTTTGATTTTTCGTTCACCGTTTACACCTGTTGTTTTGGGTCATCCCTGGCTAGTATGTCATAATCCTTCTATTAATTGGTCTAGTAATTCTATCCTATCCTGGAACGTTTCTTGTCATGTGAAGTGTTTAATGTCTGCCATCCCTCCCGTTTCTTCTGTCCCTACTTCTCAGGAGGAACCTGGCGATTTGACAGGAGTGCCGGAGGAATATCATGATCTGCGCACGGTCTTCAGTCGGTCCCGAGCCAACTCCCTTCCTCCTCACCGGTCGTATGATTGTAGTATTGATCTCCTTCCGGGGACCACTCCTCCTCGGGGTAGACTATACTCTCTGTCGGCTCCCGAACGTAAGGCTCTCGAGGATTATTTGTCTGTGTCTCTTGACGCCGGTACCATAGTGCCTTCTTCCTCTCCGGCCGGGGCGGGGTTCTTTTTTGTTAAGAAGAAGGACGGTACTCTGCGCCCCTGCGTGGATTATCGAGGGCTGAATGACATAACGGTTAAGAATCGTTATCCGCTTCCCCTTATGTCATCAGCCTTCGAGATTCTGCAGGGAGCCAGGTGCTTTACTAAGTTGGACCTTCGTAACGCTTACCATCTCGTGCGCATCAGAGAGGGGGACGAGTGGAAAACGGCGTTTAACACTCCGTTAGGGCATTTTGAGTACCGGGTTCTGCCGTTTGGTCTCGCCAATGCGCCAGCTGTTTTTCAGGCATTAGTTAATGATGTTCTGAGAGACATGCTGAACATCTTTGTTTTTGTCTATCTTGACGATATCCTGATTTTTTCTCCGTCACTCGAGATTCATGTTCAGCACGTTCGACGTGTTCTACAGCGCCTTTTAGAGAATTGTCTCTACGTAAAGTCTGAGAAGTGCTCTTTTCATGTCTCCTCCGTTACTTTTCTCGGTTCCGTTATTTCCGCTGAAGGCATTCAGATGGATTCCGCTAAGGTCCAAGCTGTCAGTGATTGGCCCGTTCCAAGGTCACGTGTCGAGTTGCAGCGCTTTTTAGGTTTCGCTAATTTCTATCGGCGTTTCATTCGTAATTTCGGTCAAGTTGCTGCCCCTCTCACAGCTCTTACTTCTGTCAAGACGTGTTTTAAGTGGTCTGGTTCCGCCCAGGGAGCTTTTGATCTTCTAAAAGAACGTTTTACGTCCGCTCCTATCCTCGTTACTCCTGACGTCACTAGACAATTCATTGTCGAGGTTGACGCTTCAGAGGTAGGCGTGGGAGCCATTCTATCCCAGCGCTTCCAGTCTGACGATAAGGTTCATCCTTGCGCTTATTTTTCTCATCGCCTGTCGCCATCTGAGCGCAACTATGATGTGGGTAACCGTGAACTGCTCGCCATCCGCTTAGCCCTAGGCGAATGGCGACAGTGGTTGGAGGGGGCGACCGTTCCTTTTGTCGTTTGGACAGACCATAAGAACCTTGAGTACATCCGTTCTGCCAAACGACTTAATGCCCGTCAAGCTCGTTGGGCGTTGTTTTTCGCTCGTTTCGAGTTTGTGATTTCTTACCGTCCGGGTAGCAAGAACACCAAGCCTGATGCCTTATCCCGTCTGTTTAGTTCTTCTGTGGCTTCTACTGATCCCGAGGGATTCTTCCTTATGGGCGTGTTGTCGGGTTAACAGTCTGGGGAATTGAAAGACAGGTTAAGCAAGCACTCACGCACACTGCGTCGCCGCGCGCTTGTCCTAGTAACCTCCTTTTCGTTCCTGTTTCCACTCGTCTGGCTGTTCTTCAGTGGGCTCACTCTGCCAAGTTAGCTGGTCATCCCGGTGTTCGAGGCACTCTTGCGTCTATTCGCCAGCGCTTTTGGTGGCCGACTCAGGAGCGTGACACGCGCCGTTTCGTGGCTGCTTGTTCGGACTGCGCGCAGACTAAGTCGGGTAACTCTCCTCCTGCCGGTCGTCTCAGACCGCTCCCCATTCCTTCTCGACCATGGTCTCACATCGCCCTAGACTTCATTACCGGTCTGCCTTTGTCTGCGGGGAAGACTGTGATTCTTACGGTTGTCGATAGGTTCTCTAAGGCGGCACATTTCATTCCCTCGCTAAACTTCCTTCCGCTAAGGAGACGGCACAAATCATTATCGAGAATGTATTCAGAATTCATGGCCTCCCGTTAGACGCCGTTTCAGACAGAGGCCCGCAATTCACGTCACAGTTTTGGAGGGAGTTCTGTCGTTTGATTGGTGCGTCCGTCAGTCTCTCTTCCGGGTTTCATCCCCAGTCTAACGGTCAAGCAGAGAGGGCCAATCAGACGATTGGTCGCATACTACGCAGCCTTTCTTTCAGAAACCCTGCGTCTTGGGCAGAACAGCTCCCCTGGGCAGAATACGCTCACAATTCGCTTCCTTCGTCTGCTACCGGGTTATCTCCGTTTCAGAGTAGTCTGGGTTACCAGCCTCCTCTGTTCTCATCCCAGCTTGCCGAGTCCAGCGTTCCCTCCGCTCAAGCGTTTGTCCAACGTTGTGAGCGCACCTGGAGGAGGGTGAGGTCTGCACTTTGCCGTTACAGGGCACAGACTGTGAGAGCCGCCAATAAACGCAGGATTAAGAGTCCAAGGTATTGTTGCGGCCAGAGAGTGTGGCTTTCCACTCGCAACCTTCCTCTTACGACAGCTTCTCGTAAGTTGACTCCGCGGTTCATTGGTCCGTTCCGTGTCTCCCAGGTCGTCAATCCTGTCGCTGTGCGACTGCTTCTTCCGCGACATCTTCGTCGCGTCCATCCTGTCTTCCATGTCTCCTGTGTTAAGCCCTTTCTTCGCACCCCGTTCGTCTTCCCTCCCCCTCCCCCGTCCTTGTCGAGAGCGCACCTATTTACAAGGTACATAAGATCATGGACATGCGTTCTCGGGGACGGGGTCACCAATACTTAGTGGATTGGGAGGGTTACGGTCCTGAGGAGAGGAGATGGGTTCCGTCTCGGGACGTGCTGGACCGTTCACTCATTGATGATTTCCTCCGTTGCCGCCAGGATTCCTCCTCGAGTGCGCCAGGAGGCGCTCGGTGAGTGGGGGGTACTGTCATGTTTTGTCATTTATTATCTTGTCTTGTCCCTGTGCTTCCCATTCTATTCGTTTCCCTCTGCTGGTCTTATTAGGTTCTTTCCCTCTTTCTATCCCTCTCTCTCCCCCTCCCTCTCTCACTCTCTCGCTCTCTCTTCTCTCTATCGTTCCGTTCCTGCTCCCAGCTGTTCCTATTCCCCTAATCAATCATTTAGTCTTCCCACACCTGTTCCCGATCCTTTCCCCTGATTAGAGTCCCTATTTCTTCCTTTGTGTTCCGTTCCTGTCCTGTCGGTTCCTTGTCTAGAATTCACCGTGCTGTGTTTGTGTATCGCCCTGTCGTGTCGTGTTTTCCTCAGATGCTGCGTGGTGAGCAGGTGTCTGAGTCTGTCTGGTTCAAGTGCCTTCCCGAGGCAACCTGCTGTTCACCTGCTGTTCAAGATCGAGTCTCCAGTTTGTCCTCGTCATTTCGAGTGAAAGTTGTGTTTTTTGTTTGTATTTACTTTACTGGATTAAAGACTCTGTTTTCGCCAAGTCGCTTTTGGGTCCTCTTTCACCTGCATGACAACTTTAAAGCACTACTTAAGTATCAGACCTCAGAATAAGACCCAGATGCAGACAGTTCGGAAGTAACACAAGTATATTACAAAAACAGGGGGCAGGCAAATGACAGGTCAAGGGCAGGCAGAGGTCAGTAATCCAGAGCAGAGTCCGAAAGTTACAGAACGGCAGGCAGGCTCAGGGTCAGGGCAGGCAAAGGTCAGTAATCCAGGGCAGTGTCCCAAGGTACAGAACGACTGGCAGGGTCAGGGCAGGCAGAATGGTAAAAACCGGGGAAACTAGAAAACAGGGGCGAGAGAGAAAAAACAGGAGTATGGTAAAAACGCTGGTAGGCTTGACGAGACAAGACGAACTGGCAACAGACAAACAGAGAACACAGGTATAAATGCACAGGGGTAATGGGGGAAATGGGCAACACCTGGAGTGGGGTGGAGACAAGCACAAGACACGTGAAACAGCTCAGTGTGTGACACAATAGGGTCTCTACAAACCAAATATGTATAGTTTCGGAGGAGGATTGTGTCGTACATACCCAGAGGCACTTCATTCTCCACCCCTTCCTTAGCCCCTGATGCAATACACTGTAATAGACTGTACATGGGATACATATTGTCTTGTAGAGAGAACCTTTCTACCCATCTCAGCTAAAGTGAGGTGGGAAATAGGGATTCATATTTTCCCCAAAACCAACCAAGTTTCAATAGCGGGAATAATTAATATATTTATCCAGAGAGTCCCGGGAATAACCGCAAAAATCAGAAGTACCCATTTAAAGGTTTAAAACCAAGATATGGTCACTATTCCAGGGTTCTCCCAAAATAAGATTGTCGCTGCGACACATTGTAAAGATTTCACAGCAAGTCAAACGGACATTTAGTAATGATCAACTAACTTTGATTGCCAATGACATGGTTGTGAATTGTGAAACAGGCCGTTCTTAAATTCGAAGCGTTATCATGATCCTCAATTCATTCAGCGCATTTCAGCAGTAGGCCTAGTCTAATCTCTCATGGACGGATTCACGTGTAAATGGTGAGGATCTGTCAAAAGGGTCATGTAGAATTATGTGATTACGAGCTAGAGTAGTTCCTGGTTTTGGGTTCTCTTCATTGATTATTTGAACGGATCAGGAATAGGCGAAGGTGGTGCTGTAGTTATTGTACTTCCTGGGAAACACTAAAGACGGACCATTCGTTCCACATGAACATTTTCATTAAATGCAATGTTTCACATTAGCACCCGCCAAACAATTGTCTCATGCAGGAATTCCCAAACTGGGGTACGCATACCCCTGGCCGTTTGGGGTATGCCAAATAAAAAAGTGATTCACATTTTTTTTAAATAATAAATAACTACAAAAAATATATATATATTTGTATTTATTTATTATTATGTATTATTTATTGCTGTGAATTATTCATTTCTTTCATACAAATCCTAACCTTCTGACCCATTCCACACATCTGCTGTTTGTCATGTAGACTAAGAGGGTGTATCTTTACTATAAAATGTCTTTCAATTCTTTGTATGTCAGAGCTCTCAGCCCAACTCGACCAGCCACATTATTGCAGAGCACTCACTCTATTCACTTGTGTGTGTGGTGTGACCTGCTCATTATTAATATGTTTTGAATAAAGTAATATCCTGATTGGTGATTGATCTTGTCTCTCCTCATTATTGATTAGAATCTCAACTACATTTTTGGCGACGAGGATGGGATTTTCAACTTCACCTGTTGACTGCTCCTGAAGATCAAGATAAACTGTGCACAGGGGATCTGAAATTGGGATCTCAGGGAAACCACAATCATGAAAGAGCAGCTGGGCCCGCCTAAGATCTGAGAGGAAGTGGGCGCCGGTGGATGCCAGATCCCGAACATAGTACTGAGAGAGTTGAGCTTGGACAATCTACCAATAGGTTAAGAAGCCCCTTTTGAGGTTATGCTCAGAGCGAGGTCTTCCTCAGAGGGCCACAGCTGAGGTGACTAGCAGGACTGAGTTGAGTTGATAAGAGTGTTCTTAAGTGAGGTATCCTTGGGCATAATTGTTAATTAGCCAGTTACGGGCAACCAAAAGTCCAGATCCGTGATACTGGGTTGATCACAGTAGGACTGGTGAGGTTAATGTGTAGAGCAAGGGACTAAAGCGTGACGCCTTACAAGGGCACCTGGCTTGGTGAAGTTCAAATTATAACATGCAATGTTTTGATGAAATGTTTTGATAAATGAGGTAAAAAGGTATGCCCTGGGTTACTATTTTTTTATGCTATTGTGAGTTTTTGGTTATTCCTGGTACTTCACCTGAGGTGGAGGTCAAATATACGAGGAAAGATTGGATTTTTGGGTGTTATGCAATTAGATAGAAGACATGGGTACTCTGTTGGTAGTTCTGCACATTTCGATAGACATAAGAGAATCTATACCACAGTAATCGCAGTAGGCAATATCCTAGTGTGGAGACTACACCCCATTTTACGACCACCAATTAGGAAATGTTTTGGTATGGGTTTCCCTGCTCATATAGACAGGGATTGAAATCACAAAAAAGCGTTAACCGGTTTTCCTCTTGTTTGTCTCATTCCCCTGTGTGTCCTGTGTTTGTGAATGTAATATGAGAGTTGTGTGAGTGTAGAAATAAGTGTTCATCTGAAGTTTGGATAATAACATATAGAAATATGTATAATAAGCTGATTTAAATTGGGTTAATAAGTTTCGATATAACGTTATCTTGGGGATCTGTCCATCACTGCCCATCATAGAATATCACAGGGTGGTATTGAGCGTGGGATGTTATTTTAGATAGTAGCAGCTAGTCTATAATTTCTGGAAGTCTAGAAAACCATTGAGGTGTCACGTCCTGACCTTAGTTCCTTTTTATGTCTCTATTTTGGTTTGGTCAGGGTGTGAGTTGGGGTGGGCATTCTATGTTTTTCATTCTATGTTTTGTTCTGTGTGTTGTATTTCTATGTGTATGGCCTGGTATGGTTCCCAATCAGAGGCAGCTGTCAGTCGTTGTCTCTGATTGAGTACCATACTTAGTTAGCCTGTTCCCACCTGTGTTTGTGGGTAGTTGTTTTCTGTTTTGTACCTTGTGGAACTGTTCGTGGGTTGTTTTTGTTCTTGTATTTATTAAATGTATTATGAATACTTACCATGTTGCACCTTGGTCCTCCACTCCTTCCAACAGCCGTTACATGAGGATACGTGTGGAGCATTATTCACATGACCGGCTGGGCAGTGTCCGGGAAACCAACATTTTTTTGCTCCTGCTTGGAGTATGTTTGAAGAGCTGCTTTCCAGCGATGGAGAGTACATGGAGTGGTGGATGTGAGTACCTAAGATTTCTAACGTTATATGTTGATTCTGTGAATATATGACAATGTGACAAATTGTATGTGTGTGTGTATAATCATATTTGAAGTCATAATGTAACGAATAATGATAATATACCAACTTGCGCACCCATACGTAGACATGTGTAAAGGGTGTACAAAGTATTCTGAGGTTCAGAGTGGTCTGTTTTTAAAAGATGGAGATTGATTGGCGTATGTCCACTTTTGGTTAAAGTATGGGAAATTGACTTACCCTAACCGGTGTAACTATAAAATGCTTATGGGATTTTTCTTTTTGCAGTATAAGAGGAGTTGCTATATTTATTGATTAAACCCTATTTCCACACAGTTACAGCGACTTAAGATGGAATCTCAACGTAACTTGTAACGTGGTACATAGCCAAATTAATCTTTGCAAAGAAACACTTGGATGAATTTTAAGGCCTTTCTGTTAATTGTGTCGTTTTTATGTGCCAGATGTTAAGAATTCAAACTATTCTAATTGGGTTATTTGTGGGATTTACTTGTCATTTCAATAGGCATAGGTTCTATGTTACTGACTAAAATCTGATTGTAATTCAACTATTGGTATGTTTTGCTTAGATATAAAAGCCAGTTTTTTTTTAAAGATTTCAACTGGACGTTTTAGAAGCTTGCTTAGTTCAAATTGAAACACTCAGTTATTCAACATTAATGGAGAAACCGACTGAGAATTTTGTTAACTTCAATCACTAAATTGAATATTAATACTATGGATATGAATTGAAAATATATACTTGTCAGCAACACCCAGTGTTTGTTTTATTACCTGCGGTCTAATAAGAAGCGACTGTTACCTAAATCTAATGCATTTATAATAATAACGGATAGGCAATTGCGATAGAGCTGTGACCATGATCTTAATTGATAACTAAACATGGGTATTAATTATTGCATGATAACACAAGGCTACAACAGCAAGTTGCGGGCAGAAAGAGGTTATAGTATTGTGAACTATTTGGATGTATTGTGTGTTAATATTAAAATATACATTTAATAAGTTAAGCAGACAGGGAAGAGAAAGTTGTCAAATTTGTTTTTAACCTTAACATATACTGGTAAGAATAGAAGAATTTCCATGTTAGTCTGTGGGTGTACGCGACTGGTGCTCGCTGAAATTTAGCGGACTAAGGGACGAAGTGGGTTAAGTTTGGTGTAGAGATATGACTAAGTTGAATGCGGAGATGTTCTTTGACAATTTCTAATTGTTAATACTCAATTCTATAGTTTTGGTAACACCAGTGATTTATTAAGTTCACCAGTTCATGTATTCTCAAATAGTAATCTGTTTCCATTATGTGGAACAGTGTCAAGTAATTGGAAGTGGATTGCAGTTTTGACTATTACGCTGATGAGACAGCACCAACTTTTTGAAGGTTCTAGATTTGGTAAACGGTTATTTGTACTAAATCACTGCAACGGTTTGCGATGATAAGATTACCGGAAAGGGGTTCTGGGTTTGTTTACTTTAGGTGGGTTTGTTTACTCTGATTTAAGTCTACCACTCGGTTTGCAAATTCCCACAACACCACACCTGTTACGAATATTTGTTAGCGTTTTTAACTTAAGGTATAGGGGGCAGCATTTTCACTTTTGAATAAATAGCGTGCCCAATTTCAACTTCCTGCTACTCATTCCAAGAATATAAGATGTGTGCATTAGTAGTAGATTTGGATAGAAAACACTGAAGTTTCTAAAACTGTTTGAATCATGTATGTGAGTATAACAGTACATGTGTAGCAGGCAAAACCCTGAGGACTAACCATTCAGAATGTCTTTTTTTTAAGGTCTCTGTCTGTTCAGTGAGTTCTCCTTGGGAAACTATATTTCTTAGTCACTGTTTTTCAGTTCCTTCTGCATCCACTGGATGTCACCAGTCTTTGGAATTTGGTTGAGGTTATTCCTTTGTGCAATGAAGTACGGCCATCTAGGATTTAATTTTGATTTTATTGGGATCTCTTTTAGTCCCCATTTGAACTAATCTTCCAAGAGTCCTTAACATTATAATACAATTTATAATACAAATACACTTTCACATAACACACTATTACAAACATACATGATACACTAGCATAATGACCCAATAAATACTCAATCTAAAATAATATTGATTCTTAATCTACTATAGTCCCACAACATTTCTATATACTATATTTAAATGGTTTTTAAATAATGTTTAAACTTATATATTGAAAGGTTTCTAGTTTGCTCAGTTAATTTATTCAATTCCTTTATTGCTCTAAATCGAAATGTTCTTTTGCCCATTTCTTTTTTCTGTCTGGATAACTCATAGATGGTGGACAATCTATTCCTAGTATTTACGTTATGTCTGTCTCTTACCAACTGAATACCATTGTGAATAGAACTTGGCCGTTTTAAATGATGTATATTATAAGATGAGCATGTTTTTTCAATTATCTTGTCGCTTGATGACCAACCAAGAACACTGCGCATGACTGCAACAGAAGAACCATATCTCCAGCTTAAAACAACCCATGACTGCAACAGAAGAACTATATCTCCACCTTAAAACAACCCATGACTGCAACAGAAGAACCTATATCTCCAGACTGCAACAGAAGAACTAAAAAAACAACCCATGAACAGAAGAACTATATCTCCACCTTAAAACAACCCATGACTGCAACAGAATAACCATATCTCCACCTTAAAACAATCCTTGCTGCTTTATTCTGTGCATTCTGCAGACTCCTAACTTCACTTGATGATGCATTTCCCCAGACCACCGAACAGTAGTTCACTTGACTCTCAACCAATGCCTGTGTTATTTGCTGAAGGATTTCCCCTAGTAAATATTTAGCTATCCTTCTGATTATGCATGCTGTTAATATATTTTTTTACATAGATGAGTTATTTGAGATGACCATGATAAGCAGTTGTCTAGCTGCACTCCCAGTAGGAAATGGGTAACAGAGTTGCGCAAGACTTAAAGTAGCGTTATTTTACTCTCGTCCTCTATTGAAAACAGACCCGTCTTCGATTTGATCGATTATTATTTAAAAATACCGAAAGTTGTATTACAAAAGAAGTTTTAAATATTTTGTAGTGACTTTGCGCAATTTGGAAGCTGTTTTTTTTCTGGATCAAACGCGCCAAGTAAATGGACATTTTGGATATGTATGGATGGAATTAATTGAACAAAAGGACCAATTGTGATGTTTATGGGACATATTGGAGTGCCAACAAAAGAAGCTCGTCAAAGGTAAGGCATGTTTTGTGTAGCGCCTGCAGGGTTGAAATATTCTACTCTCTTTGTTTACTGCTGTGCTATGATCAGATAATAGCTTATTATGCTTTCGCCGAAAAGCCGCCTTAAAATCTGACATGTTGGCTGGATTCATGAGTCTAGCTTTAATTTAGTATCTTACATGTGTGATTTAATGAATTTTATTTTTATATCATTTTATTTTAATTTGCCGTGCGGCATTTTCCCTGGCTTTTGGCCAAGTGGGACGCAAGTGTCCCCTATACCATAAAAAGTTAGTACCATGTCTGATGGCCATATTGTGAGTGGTCTATTTCATTTGGTTTTAGTGGGTTTTTCACTGGTTAGAGCAGTTATCTTAATGTTTTTATTTTCGGAGTTTAAATTAAACACGTGAATTATTTTGATAAAATACTGAGAAATTACTGTAAACCTGGGATATGGAATGTTTGACTGTTTTTAAATAATTAGTCTAATATAGAAATAAACACTTATTTGAAGGACCTTTGTCCTGACTTTCTACTGTTGATTGATCGCCCTCTATCAGAATTCAGGATAAGACGCAGACAGCTAGAATCATAGATATTTCTTGATCCAAATAGAGGGCAGGAAAAGTATAGGTCAAAGGCAGGCAGATCCAGGGCAGAGTCGATAAGGTACAGAACAGCAGGCAGGCTCAGGTCAGGACAGGCAGAGGTTCATAAATGGGTCAGTCAAGCAGGTACAGAATGGCAGGCAGGTTTGGGGTCAGGGTAGGCAGGATGATCAGAACCGGGGAAACTAGGAAACAGAACTTGAGAAAGCAGGGAGACGGAAAACAAGCTGGTAAGACCTGACAAGATGAACTGGCAACAAACAGGACACCGGTATAGATACACTGGAGATGATGAGGAAGATGGGTGACACCTGGAAGGGGGTGGAGACGAGCACAAAATGGTGAAACAGATCAGGGTGTGACAGCCCTCACTGGAAAGCTGAAAGATATTGGGTGATTTAAAGGTAATATGTAATACTGATAATTATGAAGTTTATAGTTCATATCCCTATTTGTGATTTGGACCACGGGAGAAAGAGGGCGTTGCCCTTGAATAAGGTGAGGTTGTCTCAAGTCTAATTTCCTACGGCTGTTCCTATGGGGTAAACTGTTTTTTTTACGGTGTTATTGAGGGTAGTGATAGTTCTAATTCGATTTGGTATTTTAATTTTTTTATTTGACCAGGTTTTCTTTACACATTAATTGTCGTGTCAAAATGGGGGAATTACCAGTCCGCTGAGGGTTTTGGGATGTAAGTTTTACACACATTGAATGATATATTCAATGTGTATCGGGTGATATATGAAGGAGTGTTGTTTTCTTTGTTTTTTTTGTTTTAGGATTTTGTATCAAGAACATTGGTTAAAGTAATCATTTGTCATAGTCAATGCTTGTCTGGATTTCCTGACTCAGAAATGCACTGAACTGTTCTGATCTGTCTTCTCTCGAGGTTATGGTGAAGGTGAGTACAGATAATTCAGCCAAGAACATTGTGAACCTCAACCCTTCTAACCGGCTGAAAAAATGGCGTTCAATACGGCCCTGTCTTGCACCACTTCTAACTATATTCTGTAATCCCAACAATTGAACATATGCGGTGGTACTTAATGAATATGATGTCAGTTCGGTTGTCATCTGAGACATTCTCATCACTGATAAGATGACGTAACTGATGTGTAGACTTTCCACTGTAGAGTTTATCGGATTCACATGGAATTGTTGTTCAATTTAAATGTTTGAATATTAAATTATTCGTGATGGGATGAAATGTAATTTTAGCTTCTAAATGTAAGATTTGGGTTTTCATAAGACTGAGCAGAGCCCTATCAGTAGCCCGCCCCTGTGAAGGGACATGGGCTATAAAACTTTTCAAACACGCCCTCTTCTCCCTTCCTATATAAGCCCTTGACGACAATATAACCTCCTGTTCCGAGAACGTGAGGACGACTGTCCGATGTCAGAATGGTTCAGATAATAACTACAGAACAAAGCCAACATCAGCGTGAGCTTTGGTTGCGAATGGTATGAACTTTGAACTCTTATTCACTACCCAAGTGATGCCTCCTAGCCTTTGAGTTAGCAACAGCAGATGCAAACGAGGGTTAGGAAGGAACAGAGTATCCCGTCTATCACCCAACGACGTTACTACAACGTATTCAATTGACAACCAGAGACATTCTTCAAAGGACTCGGTTGGGCAACACTGCCTTCAATCTACCACCAACCTACCAAAGCGCAGCTCAGAGTAAATATTTATTGCATATCCTTTTCCAAATGGGTGGTAATTTAGAATCCATAAGATGCTGTATTTACAATAGCGCAGCTTCTTCCCTTTGTTCCTCAGTCTTCCCGCTCTTTCACTCAAACCCAGCCCCTTTTCTTTTGTTTAACAAGCTGTCATATCTGTTCTGCCCGCTAGGGATGTTTTCCTTTATGACATAATTTCTAATCAAGTTAGGATTTAATTAGGTGTGTGATTAGTTAGGTATTTAGTAAGTAAATAATTAAACCCAATTTTTGTATTGCTGTCAACTTGTTAGCCAGGGTTCGTGCAGCTAACAAAGAATTTACAACTTTCAGATGTGACTGAATTAAGATGACGATTAATATTGACTGCTATTGATGTAAAATATTACTAGGTCTTTAACAGTTTATTCGGCAAGATAACCGCTCTATTAAATATTATTTAGTGGTGCCCGACTCTCTAGTTAATTACATTTACATGATTAGCTCAATCAGGTAATATTAATTATTTTATAGAATAGCATGTCATCACTTAATCCCTCATAGCCAAAGACACGACACTGGTTGGCAAATGAACAAGACATAATAGGTGGTAAAGTTGGTGGCGGCCCAGGGGAGACATTGAAATTGGTACTTATCATGGGCCATCCACTTTGAGCTATCTGAAGAAAATTAAGAAAAGATTGAGTGCCGGGAAGGAGATGATTGGTCAACTGGGCCCATAATTTATCAAAAAAAATATATATATATATATTTTGGGGTATCAGGTTGATTGTGGCATTCTACACACTGCTACATTCATAGTAATTTAGACTAAGAATGCATTAAGATACTGATCTGTAATTATAACCTTGATGAGAACGTTAATACTAGAATTATGGATAATTATGCTGTATGGTAATATAAATTTACAGTCTGTCAGTGACATGTGCTAAATTAAGGGTTTTAACTTTGAGTGATAGGACCAATGTGAATCGCTGAAGAATGTAATTCTAAATTGGGGAGTTCTTCTGTCCAGTGTCTGGCAAAAGAACAATCTTAATCTTTTCTTTTTATTGGCCAGTCTGAGATGGCTTTTTATTTGCAACTCTGCCTAGAAGGCCACATCCCGGAGTTGCCTCTTCACTGTTGACATTGAGACAGGTGTTTTGCAGGTGCTATTTAATAAAGCTGCCAGTTGAGGACTTGTGAGGTGTCTGTTTCTCAAACTAGACACTAATGTACTTGGCCTCTTGCTCAGTTATGCCCCGGGGCCTCCCACTCCTTCTATTCTGGCTAGAGCCAGTTTGGCTGTTCTGTGAAGGGAGTAGTACACATCATTGTACGAGATCTTCAGTTTCTTGGCAGTTTCTCGCATAGAATAGCCTTCTCTCAGAACAAAAATAGACTGAGTTTCAGAAGAAAGTTCTGTTTTTGGCCATTTTGTAGCCTGTAATCGAACCCACAAACGCTGATGCTCCAGACAAAGTAGAATCTCAATTCAACGGCTCAGACACGAGGTATGTGGCAGGGTCTACAGTCAATCACGGATTACAAAAAGAAAACCAGCCCCGTCACGGACCAAGATGTCTTGCTCCCAGGCAGACTAAATCACTTTTGCCTGCTTTGAGGACAATACAGTGCCACTGACACGGCCCGCAACCAAAACATGCGGCCTCTCCTTCACTGCAGCCGACATGAGGAAAACATTTAAACGTGTCAACCCTCGCAAGGCTGCAGGCCCAGACGGCATCCCCAGCCGCGCCCTCAGAGCAGGCGCAGACCAGCTGGCTGGTGTGTTTACGGACATATTCAATCAATCCCTATCCCAGTCTGTTGTTCCCACATGCTTCAAGAGGGCCACCATTGTTCCTGTTCCCAAGAAAGATAAGGTAACTGAGCTAAACAACTACCGCCCCGTAGCACTCACTTCCGTCATCATGAAGTGCTTTGAGAGACTAGTCAAGGACCATATCACCTCCACCCTACCTGACACCCTAGACCCACTCCAATTTGCTTACCGCCCAAATAGGTCCACAGACGATGCAATCTCAACCACACTGCACACTGCCCTAACCCATCTGGACAAGAGGAATACCTATGTGAGAATGCTGTTCATCGACTACAGCTTGGCATTTAACACCATTGTGCCCTCCAAGCTCGTCATCAAGGTCGAGACCCTGGGTCTTGACCCCGCCCTGTGCAACCGAGTACTGGACTTCCTGACAGGCCACCCCCAGGTGGTGAGGGTAGGCAACATCTCCATCCCGCTGATCCTCAACACTGGGGCCCCACAAGGGTGCGTTCTGAGCCCTCTCCTGTACTCCCTGTTCACCCACGACTGCGTGGCCACGCATGCCTCCAACTCAATCATCAAGTTTGCGGACGACACAACAGTGGTAGGCTTGATTACCAACAACGACGAGACGGCCTACAGGGAGGAGGTGAGGGCCCTCTGAGTGTGTTGTCAGGAAAATAACCTCATACTCAACGTCAACAAAACTAAGGAGATGATTGTGGACTTCAGGAAACAGCAGAGGGAACACCCCCCTATCCATATCGATGGAACAGTAGTGGAGAGGGTAGCTAGTTCTAAGTTCCTCGGCATACACATCACAGACAAACTGAATTGGTCCACCCACACAGACAGCATTGTGAAAAGGCGCAGCAGCGCCTCTTCAACCTCAGGAGGCTGAAGAAATTCGGCTTGTAACCAAAAGCACTCACAAACTTCTACAGACGCACAATCGAGAGCATCCTGTCGGGCTGTATCACCGCCTGGTACGGCAACTGCCCCGCCCACAACCGTAAGGCTCTCCAGAGGGTAGTGAGGTCTGCACAACTCATCACCGGGGGCAAACTACCTGCCCTCCAAGACACCTACACCACCCGATGTCACAGGAAGGCCATAAAGATCAAGGACAACAACCACCCGAGCCACTGCCTGTTCACCCTGCTATCATCCAGAAGGCGAGGTCAGTACAAGTGCATCAAAGCTGGGACCGAGAGACAGAAGCTGTTTTTCAATCTCGAGGCCATCAGACTGTTAAACAGCCACCACTAACAATGAGTGGCTGCTGCCAACACACTGACTCAACTCCAGCCACTTTAATAATGGGAATTGATGGGAAATGATGTAAAATATCACTAGCCACTTTAAACAATGCTACCTAATATAATGTTTACATACCCTACATTATTCATCTCATATGTATACAGTATATACGTATACATCATCTACTGCATCTTTATGTAATACATCACTAGCCACTTTGTTTACATACTCATCTCATATGTATATACTGTACTCTATACCATCTACTGTATCTTGCCTATGCTGCTCTGTACCATAACTCATTCATATCTTTATGTACATATTCTTTATCCCATTACACTTGTGTCTAAGGTAGTAGTTTTGGAATTGTTAGCTAGATTACTTGTTGGTTATTACTGCATTGTCGGAACTAGAAGCACAAGCATTTCGCTACACTCGCATTAACATCTGCTAACCATGTGTATGTGACTAACATTTGATTTGATTTACTCAACTAAAGGCGGCCAGCTTTATTGCTTCTTTAACCAGGACAACCGTTTTCAGCTGTGCTAACATAACTGCAAAAGGGTTTTCTAATGATCAATTAGCCTTTTACAATGATCAACTTGGAATAGCTAACACAATGTGCCATTGGAACACAAGAGTGATGGTTGCTGATAATGGGCCTCTGTACGCCTATGTAGATATTCCATTAAAAAATCTGCCATTTCCAGCTACAATAGTCATTTACAACATTAACAATGTCTACATTGTATTTCTGATCAATCTGATGTTATTTTAATTGACAAAATGGATTTTCTTTCAAAAACAAGAATTTCTAAGTGACTCCAAACTTTTGAACGGTAGTGTGTATCCATGACCAAATTACATTTAATGATAATACTCAGGAACTATAGCAGTTTTATGCAAATGGGACATAGGCCTTGCCTTATAAATAGTGGGATCATAATGCTTATACTGGGTCATGTTCATTAGGCACTAAACAGAAAACATTTTACTTAAACCGTTAGTCTACCTGGATTTGTCCAAGATATGACAATTTTAGTTTCTACAGATGATGCTTTAGGAATGGAAATAATAATTTCCACCATGTTGACCTATTGTATAGTAGTCTCAGTATGAACATGATTTTGTTTCGTACTGATAAATATATTTATATATTTGAAGGGTAATTTATGGTAAGGTTGAAAACTAAATGAACCAACGGATGGTCATGTACAATGATAAAATAGTGCAAGGAAGTTTTTTATGCTTAAATTAAGTTTAATTCCTCATGTGGTTGTCTACATGTGTAAAACCAGCCACATTCTATGATTAGTGGTGCATGTGAGATGTCCCCGGTCTGACAACATGCATTTCATAGACTAAATTGGTGTCTGTAAGGTACCAGGGACAAGATCTGAGTAACTGATAAGAAGAACCTCGTCTTGGGGGCCAAACCCTTGTTTCCATGCATGAGAAGTCTTTACAGAAGATACTGTCTGCTGTGAATGATTAATTTCTTTCATACAAATCCTAACCTTTTGACCCATTCCACACATCTGCTGTTTGTCATGTAAACTAAGAGGGTGTATCTTTACTATAAAATATCTTTCTATTCTTTATGTCAGAGCTCTCAGCCCAACACCCAAGAGTGTTGGGTCGACCAGCCTCATTATTGCAGAGCATTCACTCTATTCACGTGTGTGTGTGTGGTGTGACCTGCTCCTTATTAATACGTTTTGAATATAGTAATATCCTGATTGACCTTGACTCTCCTTATTATTGATTATAATTTTGACTCATTTTTAAAAAACAGCTCTATTGATGTCATTTACAGACATGCAGGTAACATTTTCTTTTGTTAATCTCTGCAGGTTTCTCATCTGATTCCTTGGAGCCTGGTGGAGCTGGATGCCACCATAGAGCCCCACAGTATAAAACCATGTAATTCTCTCTCAGACAAGGTGAGTTTTATCAATATATTCGCCTCAATTTACTCTGAATTTGACCTCCGAAAGACTGCAAAGTCCTGCAGGAAGCTCCTGCACATCCCCTCTAGGCCGACACCGTCAGATACCGTTCAACAGCGCAATCAGAGACTTGTGCCCAATCCAAGATGAATCTATGTGTTGTATTGAAAAATAATAGAATAGTGTTGAACTTCTTCCGTCACCAGCAGAGCAGTAGATCAAAAAATTATTTTGTATTATTTAGCCTAGATAATTGTTTGTACAGTATCTCGACTTTGGTGTCTATTTCAGACCTTATGTCATTTTTCAAGGATGAGCATAAGAGCATTTTAAAGGGGAGAAGACCACTAAGTCTGGCCATGTGGAGAAGTACAGCTATAGTGAGGGGCAACTTACCGGTCAGGGCGAGCATGAGTTATACAGTTCATCCTGTGTCGCTATTAAGTTACGTTTGAGCGTCTTAGCAATACAATGTGTTCAATACAGTTTAGTGTGAAGCCCTTTTTACTCCATCCAACACAGGATCAATGTTCTCCAGTGTAACCTACTTCATATAGCCACCCAGAAGAAAGGCACACTTCAGGTTGAATTGGTCTTCATCCTGCAGTAAAAGCTATCAAACGGTGATGACAGGCATTGACAGGACGTTCACTGCTCTCAGAATATCTCTCTGACTTAATGCACAACGTGATTGTATAGTATAAATGCATTGTGTTTTAGATAAAAACAAAAATACAGTAAGACATACCTGCAGTAAAAGATGTCAAACAGTGATGACGGTCACAGCCACACGTTCACTGATTAGGTAGGACATGAGAGATCATTACTGGTGCGCATATCTTAAAAGATATGTGCCCTCCATGTGAAGTGAAATCAATCCATAAAGAGCACAAGTTCAACCCTTTTTATATAAACCTTTTAAGGTAACTTTCATTAATGTGATGGCTGTTTTATAGAATCATTACCTACTGTGTTCAATTGTTACCAGATTCAATTAATCATGTAACTCATTTGTAATTTGGGGCACCACGGAAGAAGTTTATTGAGTTACCAGCTCTCGAAATGAACTCTAGAAGATATATATGTTATATATTGAAAAGTCACTTAATCATTAATTCTGACTAGTCGTAACCTTCCTGGATCTGCAAGAACCCCAGCCCTTTCTGATTATTCAGTACTACACAAATTTATTTAATTATTTATTTACTAACTAAATAATAAGAGTACACATACACACTTAAAATGGAGAGGGGTTGGGGAAAGAGCTAGAGAAAGACATTTATCGTGGATACATTGTATAACTATTCTCATATTAATCAAATACCTTGCACATGAACCACTGCCCATCTGGGTAAGAAATGTTATGTATTTATGTGTAGATGTCTTTGTCCATCTCTGTTGCAACCAATCAACCCTTCTTTGGGAAGGGCTTGATGTGTGTAAGGCTCTGGTTGTCCACCAGAGGTCACTATGTCCGTAGTTGTCTTGGTCTTGTAGTGGAGTGTTTTCAGAGCAGCTACTTAAATGCACTCATGATTGTCTGAGGAACTTCTTGCCTCTTTTCTTGAGTAGATAGTCAAAGTTCTAGATCACGTTACACACACACACAGCTGCAGACTGTCAACTGTTCTGGTCTAGTGAATTTCTCCACCTCGTTTTGAGTTTCAGTTTCCAACCATTTCAACGTGTAGCCACAGCTGCACGCTTTGTGGTCTGGGAGTTTCAACCATTTGTAACGTTTAGCTCATCCTTCACGTCTACTGGTCTGCATGTTAATTCTTAGCAGTCCTTTTAAGCACTCTGGTTGAAAAGGCCAGTACTATCACACTGACATGTTCTTCTGACCTCATTCGGGGAGTGGCTTAGTTATTGTGCAACAGACATGAAAACTATGATCTCGTTAGAAAACAAAAATCACATTCTTATCTTTACAAAAATAGGTATCATTCTTCATATTGTATGGAAACATAACACCCAAAGGGGGTTTCCTTCCTAAGTTACAGTATTTGGTTCATACAGTTTTTACAAACGTCCCAAAATGACAAGTAGGATGATGTGATTATTCACACTTAGATCACCACTGATCATTTTTAACATTCCTGTCTTAGAAATATTGCTCCAAAGTTCACTCTTGATGTTAGTTTTTGGGTGGCAAAATATCTCTGCAACAAAGACATTCCAATCTTGATACTAGAGAGCAGGAGAGGGTTCTCTGATGCATAAGATTTACGATTGGCGTGAGGTGTCATAAAACTGAGGCCTTGGATATGAGGCCTTGGCTCCTCGACCACGAGTCATGACAGTAGTAGGAAAATAACATTCACTTAATATTTCATTAAAGAAGCAATAGTTGGCGTGATATTACAGTGCACTGACTGACGCTTCTAATTAGCTCGTCATTATCATGGCTAGCTAAGACGGCAAACACTTGGTTAACTTGCTGAAATAGGCTTTACATTTACATTTACGTCATTTAGCAGACGCTCTTATCCAGAGCGACTTACAATTGGTGCATTCACCTTATGACATCCAGTGGAACAGTCACTTTACAATAGTGCATCTAAATCTTAAAGGGGGGGGGGGTGAGGGATTACTTATCCTATCCTAGGTATTCCTTAAAGAGGTGGGGTTTCAGGTGTCTCCGGAAGGTGGTGATTGACTCCGCTGTCCTGGCGTCGTGAGGGAGTTTGTTCCACCATTGGGGGGCCAGAGCAGCGAACAGTTTTGACTGGGCTGAGCGGGAGCTGTACTTCCTCAGTGGTAGGGAGGCGAGCAGGCCAGAGGTGGATGAACGCAGTGCACTTGTTTGGGTGTAGGGCCTGATCAGAGCCTGGAGGTACTGAGGTGCCGTTCCCCTCACAGCTCCGTAGGCAAGAACCATGGTCTTGTAGCGGATGCGAGCTTCAACTGGAAGCCAGTGGAGAGAACGGAGGAGCGGGGTGACGTGAGAGAACTTGGGAAGGTTGAACACCAGACGGGCTGCGGCGTTCTGGATGAGTTGTAGGGGTTTAATGGCACAGGCAGGGAGCCCAGCCAACAGCGAGTTGCAGTAATCCAGACGGGAGATGACAAGTGCCTGGATTAGGACCTGCGCCGCTTCCTGTGTGAGGCAGGGTCGTACTCTGCGGATGTTGTAGAGCATGAACCTACAGGAACGGGCCACCGCCTTGATGTTGGTTGAGAACGACAGGGTGTTGTCCAGGATCACGCCAAGGTTCTTAGCGCTCTGGGAGGAGGACACAATGGAGTTGTCAACCGTGATGGCGAGATCATGGAACGGGCAGTCCTTCCCGGGAGGAAGAGCAGCTCCGTCTTGCCGAGGTTCAGCTTGAGGTGGTGATCCGTCATCCACACTGATATGTCTGCCAGACATGCAGAGATGCGATTCGCCACCTGGTCATCAGAAGGGGGAAAGGAGAAGATTAGTTGTGTGTCGTCTGCATAGCAATGATAGGAGAGACCATGTGAGGTTATGACAGAGCCAAGTGACTTGGTGTATAGCGAGAATAGGAGAGGGCCTAGAACAGAGCCCTGGGGGACACCAGTGGTGAGAGCGCGTGGTGAGGAGACAGATTCTCGCCACGCCACCTGGTAGGAGCGACCTGTCAGGTAGGACGCAATCCAAGCGTGGACCGCGCCGGAGATGCCCAACTCTGAGAGGGTGGAGAGGAGGATCTGATGGTTCACAGTATCGAAGGCAGCCGATAGATCTAGAAGGATGAGAGCAGAGGAGAGAGTTAGCTTTAGCAGTGCGGAGCGCCTCCGTGATACAGAGGAGAGCAGTCTCAGTTGAATGACTAGTCTTGAAACCTGACTGATTTGGATCAAGAAGGTCATTCAGAGAGATAGCGGGAGAGCTGGCCAAGGATGGCACGTTCAAGAGTTTTGGAGAGAAAAGAAAGAAGGGATACTGGTCTGTAATTGTTGACATCGGAGGGATCGAGTGTAGGTTTTTTCAGAAGGGGTGCAACTCTCGCTCTCTTGAAGACGGAAGGGACGTAGCCAGCGGTCAGGGATGAGTTGATGAGCGGGGTGAGGTAAGGGAGAAGGTCTCCGGAAATGGTCTGGAGAAGAGAGGAGGGGATAGGGTCAAGCGGGCAGGTTGTTGGGCGGCCGGCCGTCACAAGACGCGAGATTTCATCTGGAGAGAGAGGGGAGAAAGAGGTCAGAGCACAGGGTAGTGCAGTGTGAGCAGAACCAGCGGTGTCGTTTGACTTAGCAAACGAAGATCGGATGTCGTCAACCTTCTTTTCAAAATGGTTGACGAAGTCATCTGCAGAGAGGGAGGAGGGGGGGAGGAGGATTCAGGAGGGAGGAGAAGGTGGCAAAGAGCTTCCTAGGGTTAGAGGCAGATGCTTGGAATTTAGCGTGGTAGAAAGTGGCTTTAGCAGCAGAGACAGAGGAGGAAAATGTAGAGAGGAGGGAGTGAAAGGATGCCAGGTCCGCAGGGAGGCGAGTTTTCCTCCATTTCCGCTCGGCTGCCCGGAGCCCTGTTCTGTGAGCTCGCAATGAGTCATCGAGCCATGGAGCGGGAGGGGAGGACCAAGCCGGCCTGGAGGATAGGGGACATAGAGAGTCAAAGGATGCAGAGAGAGAGGGAGGAGAGGAGGGTTGAGGAGGCAGAATCGGTAGATAGGTTTGAGCGGAGGGAAGAGATAGGATGGAAGAGGAGAGAGTAGCGGGGGAGAGAGAGCGAAGGTTGGGACGGCGCGATACCATCCGAGTAGGGGCAGTGTGGGAGGTGTTGGATGAGAGCGAGAGGGAAAAGGATACAAGGTAGTGGTCGGAGACTTGGAGGGGAGTTGCAATGAGGTTAGTGGAAGAACAGCATCTAGTGAAGATGAGGTCGAGCGTATTGCCTGCCTTGTGAGTAGGGGGGGAAGGTGAGAGGGTGAGGTCAAAAGAGGAGAGGAGTGGAAAGGAGGCAGAGCGGAATGAGTCAAAGGTAGACGTGGGGAGGTTAAAGTCGCCCAGAACTGTGAGAGGTGAGCCGTCCTCAGGAAAGGAGCTTATCAAGGCATCAAGCTCATTGATGAACTCTCCGAGGGAACCTGGAGGGCGATAAATGATAAGGATGTTAAGCTTGAAAGGGCTGGTAACTGTGACAGCATGGAATTCAAAGGAGGCGATAGACAGATGGGTAAGGGGAGAAAGAGAATGACCACTTGGGAGAGATGAGGATCCCGGTGCCACCACCCCGCTGACCAGAAGCTCTCGGGGTGTGCGAGAACACGTGGGCGGACGAAGAGAGAGCAGTAGGAGTAGCAGTGTTGTCTGTGGTGATCCATGTTTCCGTCAGTGCCAAGAAGTCGAGGGACTGGAGGGAGGCATAGGCTGAGATGAACTCTGCCTTGTTGACCGCAGATCGGCAGTTCCAGAGGCTACCGGAGACCTGGAACTCCACGTGGGTCGTGCGCGCTGGGACCACCAGATTAGGGTGGCCGCGGCCACGCGGTGTGGAGCGTTTGTATGGTCTGTGCAGAGAGGAGAGAACAGGGATAAACAGACACATAGTTGACAGGCTACAGAAGAGGCTACGCTAATGCAAAGGAGATTGGAATGACAAGTGGACTACACGTCTCGAATGTTCAGAAAGTTAAGCTACGTAGCAAGAATCTTATTGACTAAAATGATTAAAATGATACAGTACTGCTGAAGTAGGCTAGCTGGCAGTGGGTGCGTTGTTGACACTACACTAATCAAGTCGTTCCGTTGAGTGTAATAGTTTCTGCAGTGCTGCTATTCGGGGGCTAGCTGGCTAGCTAGTAGTGTTTACGTTACGTTGCGTTAAAAGAACGACAATAGCTGGCTAGCTAACCTAGAAAATCGCTCTGACTGCACAGTTATCTTGATACAAAGACGGCTATGTAGCTAGCTATGTAGCTAGCTACGATCAAACAAATCAAACCGTTGTACTGTAATGAAATGAAATGAAAATGTGATACTACCTGTGAATGCGACCGGGTTGTTGAGTCTATTCAGAAGACGTTGGCTAGCTAGCAGAGTCTCCTACGTTAAGGACGACAAATAGCTGGCTAGCTAACCTCGGTAAATTAAGATAATCACTCTAAGACTACACACTCTAAACCTAAACAACACAATTATCTTGGATACGAAGATACGAAGACAGCAAAGACAGCTATGTAGCTAGCTAACACTACACTAATCAAGTCGTTCAGTTGAGTGTAATAGTTTCTCCAGTGCAGCTAATCGGTGGACGTTAGCTAGCTGGCTAGTGAAGACTACGTTAGGATGGTGAAATACGATAATTACGCAATTATCTTTGATACAAAGGCGGTTATGTAGCTAGCTGAGAAGAAATTGCTAAGATTAGACAAATCAAACCGTTGTGCTATAATGAAATATAATGAAATGTAATGAAAAAGTTATACTACCTGCGGGAGCGAAGTGCCGATGCGACCACTCGCTCCAACCCTTCTGTGAAATATATTAACGGCAACATAAATATTCACATTCACTATTGACTTTGGGATATCTGAACCAGTTTTCAAAAGACTATTGTGTTATACAGTTTTTATGTAGAGAGGAAGGAAACACTAACCTGCTCTCAGAATATTTCTCTCAGACTGAAGATCAGGTTGATCAGCTTTCCAAATAAACGAGAAACACTCAAAACCCACTAGTTGTTCTTTCAAGGAAAATAATTCAAGTTAAGTCTGAAGACTTCTTATATTGCCAATCTTACTACAATGGCAGTACATATTTGTATGAATTCGATAACACAAAATGAAAGAACTTGATTAATATCACACCTTTTTCTACTCTGCTCGCGAACTGCGGTGTTCTGTGACATTTCCATTGTGCCCAGCGCAAGTGAGGTTGCATGGAAACTCCACATTTTCACTTTGTAACACCAGCACACAACGCCAACACAGAAGACCAGGACATGGAAGTATGCTCACGGTAAGTTTTATTTTAACATCTGGTCGGACGCGTTTCCCCACAGCAGACTGCATGATTTCCCAGACTGTCAACACAATAGAGCCTCCCCTCAGGTAGGTTACCCTCCCCCTAACTCCCTCAGGTAAATATATTGGGCATGCAAAAGTGCCACTGCACACTGAATTATTCTGTTATGGCACTGCAACAAGAATTATTCTAACAAAAGGCACTACAAACAATATGGTGAAAGGCACTACAATCGTGCTCTGGTGCTTCACATCATATGGGACCCACCCTTGGCCCTGCTCTACTCCTGTAACACTACTGCTATGTGATGAGATGGGGAGGGGGAATGACAGACAACATATAGAAAGTGTTGATGTTATTCTTCAATAACACAGACCCCAAAGAAAAATATATTTACAGTGGGGCAAAAAAAGTATGTAGTCAGCCACCAATTGTGCAAGTTCTCCCACTTAAAAAGATGAGAGGCCTGTCATTTTCATCATAGGTACACTTCAACTATGACAGACAATGAGAAAAAAAATCCAGAAAATGACGTAGGATTTTTAATGAATTTATTTGCAAATTATGGTGGAAAATAAGTATATGGTCAATAACAAAAGTTTATCTCAATACTTTGTTATATACCCTTTGGCAATGACAGAGGTCAAACGTTTTCTGTAATTCTTCACAAGGTTTTCACACAGTATTGCTTGTATTTTGGCCCATTCATCCATGTAGATCGCCTAGAGCAGTGACGGTTTGGGGCTGTTGCTGGGCAACACTGACTTTCAACTCCAAAGATTTTCTATGGGGTTTAGATCTGGAGACTGGCTAGGCCACTCCAGGACCTTGAAATGCTTCTTACGAAGCCACTCCTTCGTTGCCTGGGCGGTGTGTTCGGGCTCATTGTCATGCTGAAAGACCCAGCCACGTTTCATCTTCAATGCCCTTGCTGATGGAGGTTTTCACTCAATCTCACGATACATGGCCCCATTCATTCTTTCCTTTACATGGATCAGTCGTCCTAGTCCCTTTTCAGAAAAACAGCCCCAAAGCATGTTTCCACCCCCATGCTTCACAGTAGGTATGGTGTTCTTTGGATGCAACTCGGCATTCTTTGTCCTCAACACGACGAGTTGAGTTTTTTTCCAAAAGTTATATTTTGGTTTCATCTGACCATATGACATTCTCCCAATGTTCTTCTGGATAATCCAAATGCTCTTCAGACAGGCCTGGACATGTGTCCCCCTGCTTAAGCCAGTACGTCTGGCACTGCAGGATTTGAGTCCCTGGAGGCGTAGTTTGTTACTGATGGTAGGCTTTGTTACCTTGGTCCCAGCTCTCTGCAGGTCATTCACTAGGTACCCCCGTGTGGTTCTGGGATTTTTGCTCACCGTTCTTGTGATCATTTTGACCCCACGGGGTGAGATCTTGCGTGGAGCCCCAGATCGAGGGAGATTATCAGTGGTCTTGTATGTCTTCCATTTCCTAATAATTGCTCCCACAGTTGATTTCTTCAAACAGAGCTGCTTACCTATTGCAGATTCAGTCTTCCCAGCCTGGTGCAGGTCTACAATTTTGTTTCTGGTGTCCTTTGACAGCTCTTTGGTCTTGGCCATAGTGGAGTTTGGAGTGTGACTGTTTGAGGTTGTGGACAGGTGTCTTTATACTGATAACAAGTTCAAACAGGTGCCATTTAATACAGGTAATGAGTGGGGGGACAGAGGAGCCTCTTAAATAAGTTACAGGTCTGTGAGAGCCAGTAATCTTGCTTGTTTGTAGGTGACCAAATACTTATTTTTCTACCATAATTTGCAAATAAATTCATTAAAAAACCTACAATGTGATTTTTCTGGATTTTTTCCCCTCATTTTGTCTGTCATAGTTGAAGTGTACCTATGATAAATTACAGGCCGCTCATCTTTTTGTGGGAGAACTTGCACAATAGGTGGCTGACTAAATACTTTTTTGCCCCACTGTATTCAAAGAGAATAAATCAGTTGTTGCAAAGTGGATGGTAGATTTGAATTCTTCCCTGTTCTCGTTGTTTCTCCACTGAACAAAGAGACAGGATGTGGTTTATTCCAAAAACCTAGCCTGTGGTTGACCAATTAGAATTCCTTGCAGTATAATTGGGCCAAATACCAAGTATCTCGTTTCATACTCAATGTATAGACAATTTGGACCAATGAGAACTTGCCACATGTAGCTATGAGTCCTGGACTGGATGGAACCCCTACCCAGATTCTGAACTGAAAAACAACTAGTTCCATTAATCTTTAGTTATCTGCGTTGTGTATTTATCTTTAAATATTCTTACACTTCCCCCTCGATCATTTAAAAAATAAATATGCTTCAAATGTATTATCGAAAACATGAAACTAGACGGTACAAAACTGCAGTAAGCATAACATTTACATTAAACACCTTACATTTCTATAAAACACAAAGGGCATATTTTACTTGCTGTCCAAATATATTTTAAATAACGTTATAGAGAGAGCATGGTTTGTTACAGCACAGGAGTCACCAAAGGCACATTGACCACAATCATAAGGCTCGGAGTGATGACCCTTACGATTCCTACCACATCCTGTATTAGGAGGAAACTCACACAAATAATTTCAAACATCTTTAACCTGTCTACGAGACAATATTCAATCATCCAATTGGCTAGGTAATCATTCAGAGTCCTTTTGAGAGTATGTTCTGACAGCCTGCGGGTAGTGAGTAATTCTTCTTCCGTTCCACTGTTTGTTAATGACGTCTCTAAAGAACACTTCACTGGTGATCTTGTATCGTTTCAGGTACAGGCCTTGTGTCAGGGGATATTGCTACATCTTTAGATGGTAGATTATCATAACCTGTAACGGAGGGGAGAAAAAAGCAAATGTCCTGGTTACAAGAAATGTGTATTTCAATTATCTCCCTAAGTAAGAATGTCCCGATTTTCAGGAAAACGTTGCAATGAGACAACCTTGCAATGAGCGACATGTATCAATCGTGATGTGACTTTCAATGCTGACCTCGTAAAAGGCAACACTTGATAAGGACCTTCCCATTTTGTCCCTAATGTCTGTTACGTTTTTTTTTACCAGCACCCACTGTCCTGGCACTGTCATGTCCCCCATCGGGAGTTATTGCCCACGCCTCTTGTCTGTCTGCTTCCCCTACCGGATTAGAAAGTTGTATGCAATAGTTAAGCATTGTGCCACTTATAATGTGTACGTCTGCCTTTCTCAAATTGAATGTGCCTGGTAGTGACATGGGTCGACCTGTGACTACCTCAAATGGACTCAACCCTGTGGGTTTGTGTTAAAGGAATTAAATTGCTCTGTTTTAATACCCAATTTAAAATGAAACACTGTCAATTCACAAGGTTTTGTAAGACACTTATTCTATAATAGACAGAGCCCAGTCTTAAAGTCAAACAGCAGAGTTATTCGCGAGAGTACTGAATACGATACAGTTTACCACAGGTTATATAAACTGAAAATAACCTCCTTAGTTCCAACCCCAACCCGTGCCATCTCCGTTCCAGTACAAAGGCTGTATCTCAAGCCTTCCCACATCCGTCTCCCTACCAATTTAATATAATTTACGAGTCAAGGTTTTCTCGTGTAGATAAGCATTCTAGCCAGTCTGATTTCATTTGTACCAAGGAACAGACAGTCATTGTTCTAACTCTTGACCACATTCACACACATTATATTCAGTACTGGGATCAAGAAAGAAAATTCATACATATACAGTAACGTAATAGTATTCTGATTAGTACATGTACAGTAACACAATAGTATTCTGATTAGTCAGTCCTGATTGAAATGTATACATAATTAGTCATCATTGATCAAAATTCCCTTAACAGTTTATGAGTGGCCCGTATACTACATAAGACCGTAGGCAATGAATCTCCGCTCAATAATACCTTGTGATATTACTATGATGGGCAGTGATTAGCGGAACCCCTCGAACATTCCGCTGAAAAGGCAGCGCGTGAAATTCAAAAATATATTTTTTTAAATATGTAACTTTCATACATTCACAAGTGCAATACACCAAATTAAGAAACTTCTTGTTAATCTACCCATCGTGTCCGATTTCAAAAAGGCTTTACAGCGAAAGCACAATATATGATTATGTTAGGTCAGAGCCTAGTCACAAACACATCCATTTTCCAGCCAAAGAGAAAATTCATCCCTAACCTTTGATATTCATCAGATGACACTCATAGGACTTCATGTTACACAATACATGTATGTTTTGTTCGATAAAGTGCATATTTATATCCAAAAATCTCAGTTTACATTGGCGCGTTACGTTCAGTAATGTTTTGCTTCCAAAACATCCAGTGATTTTGCAGAGCCACATCAATTTACAGAAAGTCATCAAACTTTAATATAAGATACAAGTGTTATGCACATAATTAGAGATCCTTCTCCTTAATGCAACAGCTGTCAGATTTTAAAAACTTTACGGTAAAAGCAAACCATGCAATCTGAGTACGGTGCTCAGACAACAAATCAAGCCATACAGACTTCAACAGAAGTCAGAAATAGTGTTAAATATTCACTTACCTTTTGTTGAGCTTCATCAGAATGCACTCCCAGGAATCCCAGTTCTACGATAAATGTATGATTTGTTCGATAAAGTCCATCATTCATGTCCAAAATCTCCCTTTGTTAGCGCGTTCAGTTCAAAATCACAACGCGCGGGCAGGTCCAGGCAAAAGTTCAGAAAAGTCATTACAGTTCATAGAAACATGTCAAATGATGTATAGAATCAATCTTTAGGATGTTTTTATCGTAAATCTTCAATAATGTTCCAACTGGAGAATTTCTTTGTCTTCAGAAATGCAATGTGCGTGACCAGCTCATGGCACTCTGGCAGACCTCTGACTCATTCAACTCCCTTTCCCCCCTCCTTCACAGTAGAAGCATCAAACAACGTTCTAAAGACTGACATCTAGTGAAAGCCCTAGGAAGTGCAATTTGACCCCATAGACACTGTATATTCAATAGGCAATGAGTTGAAAAACTACAAACTCCAGATTTCCCACTTCCTGGTAGGGTTTTCTCAGGTTTCCGCCAGCCATGAGTTCTGTTATACTCTCAGGCATCATTAAAACTGTTTTAGAAACGTCAGAGTTTTCTATCCAGATCTACTAATAATATACATATATTAGCAACTGGGCCTGAGTAGCAGGCAGTTTACTCTGGGCATGCTTTCCATCCAAATATGAAAATGCTGCCCCCTATCCCAGGATTTAACAGGATAACTGTTAAATATAGAAACTTATTATCCAAATTTCATTCAGATTACTATGCAAATTTCAATCTCTTATTATCCAAATGTCTAATTCTCTCATCACTTTCTCACAGTTCTGTTCCCAAAACACACTAATCAATTAGTTGTTTTCTACAATATTTGTTATAACCTGCAGGAATATTTCCAACTCACAGTTAGTTAAACCATAACTCATACATTTACATCTTACTATACTAACCCAGGGCATTACCTATATTTTATTTACTTACCATTTTCACTGATTTCACTAGTCGTAGGCGTCCCTTTTTCTGAAACCCACACCCTAGACTTTTAACCAGTCCTATTCTCACTAGTCATAGGCGTCTCTTTTTGTCAGAAGGAGAGTGTAGCTGGTGCATGAAGTCAGGCGCAGGAGAGCAGAATGAGTGAGCAACGTACTTTACTAAACAAGGTAACAATTCCACTTGACCAAAAGAAGACTGTAAAGAACGCACGGGTGAACACAGCACCCGTCAAAACAGCCATCAAAATAAACCTAACTGAACATGTAATAATCCCGCACAACACCATGGGGGAAACGGAGGGTTTAAATACAGGAAGAAATAATTGTGAAATGGAAAACAGGTGTGTGAAAACAATGACAAAACCAAAGGAAAAAGAAAAGTGGATTGGCAAGTGGCTGGCCGAGCGCCGCCCGAACAAGGAGAGGCACAGACTTCAGCGGAAGTCGTGACACTTTTTCAGAACCCCATGTCCTAGTCCCTTTTGCCAGTACCCATTAGGTCAGCAATCAAAAAAATTGTTTCCAAGAAATATCAGTCTCTCTCTTTATCTGTCTGTGTTCGGGATCCCGTATTCACCCGCCAACGCCCCTCTCCTTGAACCTTAGGCAGGTATCAGCTTCTCCTCAGTGGAGTGTGAGTTTCCTCAAGTCACTTTGGTGTAACCCCTGTGCACAGTGTAACCCAGGTTAGAATGTAGTGGAAATTCTAATCAAGTAAGGGAGATGAGACTTTCAATTTCTTCAAACAATCATACTTTAATATCGATTAATTATTGCAATAATGGAGCTGGTCAACGACCACCCGTAGATGATCATTGAGAGCCCAACAATACAGAAAAAGCAAGGGGGTTATATAGAAATCCCAAAACTGCTTAGTCATGGTTGGTTCCACCCCTCCCCGGCAGATCAGGGCATCATAAGCTACTTTGTTTTCTTCTTGTGGCTATATGTATTGGGTGTGTGAGGTCATACCGCACAAACAAGTGATAACGTCAGTTCCGTTACTCCTATCTCTACCCAAGTTTGCCTCTATTCCCTTCATATCTCCACACAGCTGTGCCCGTGGAAGATGGTAAAAGAAAAGGATGGACTGAAGAACTGTGGTCACTCAGAGGCTCTTTGTCTTATTGCCGTGTGACCAAGTTACTCGGAAGCAAAGATGATTGGAAACAATACAGGTCTATTCTGTTCCTCAAGTTTATCTCTATCCCATGTACTTGACTACACGCCTAGACCAGCTGCTTTCTCAGAAGCACAACATTGGTAGAATAGAAATGTCTTACTATTGTTAAGCATATAATTAACTATTAATATGAAATAAATCTGGTAAATTTGCCATGTTGCCTCCGGGTGTAAGAGTGCCTACCAGAACCCATTAGACATATTAATGACAGAACACAGAGTGAGCAGGTGATGAGGAAAAAATGGTTGAGGAGTTAGTGTCGTGGTAATTTCCTGTATTACTAAACATTGAGAGAGCAAACCACACAGAAGACAGAGTTATATTATAAAGTCCATCTTTAATTATGAGCTTCACCATAGCCCTTTTTGACTCTCAGATCAATTCAGTGTCTATAAATGAATTCTGAGTGTTTACAAAATGGCAACAGATCTTTTATAGCAAAGATCCACCCCCTAGTCGACATGACAAACCACAGATAATAGGAACTTCACAAAGTGCCTTTTACTTGAAAGAGGAGTACCCCATAGCTAGATAGCATTAGCTATAAATTATCGTTCAGTTTGGTCTCCTAAACAAAGTTCTTATCTCGTTCTTGGTACAACATAGTACCAAAACATTACCTCATCCAATGGCATATCAATTGTCAATTCTAGATACTCTCATCTCAAATACACACCCTCCTGGACAAGATCAGAAATGACAGTGAGCCTCTTAGGTCTTATACTAGGTCAAGATAAGGGCAACCTCAGAGGGGACATACAATAGTTAGACCCATTCCCATAAGAAGACAAGCCTCCATTCTGTCCTCCTCCCCTTCTGATATTCTTCATAGCATCACATGGTTTAACAGCTACATTGACATATAAAGACAAGCCTGACCTCTCCCCCCTCTGGGCCCCTAGTGACTAAGCCCTAGCAGAGAAGGGATAACTGCCAACAGTATTATCCAAAAGAAAACATCCTAATGACATCTCTCACTTCAACATTTATGTAAATAAAACGTCTTATTTATCAATGTTACCTAACTAATTCTGATTCTGCTACCACAGTTGGCCACCAGTGGAGTGAGCTTGGAGATGGCTTCATGTGTATTCCTGTAGTCCACTGTCACCTGCCAGTCACAATTTGATTTCCTCACAGGCCATACTTGACTGTTAGAGGCAGTGTCTTTTCAACAATACCCATTTCACATAGATCTCTAATCACTACTTTAGTAGCGGCCATAGCTTTCTTGCTGATGGGATATTGTGTTTGGTCTGTTTCATATCCGCCCACACTCCTGTTGCTCATCTTCTTGCCTGTGTACTGAGGACATATGTTTTGCATAAGATATGGGAAATACAGTGACTTTAGCACCCGCATCTACTAAAAAAAATCTACTGCAAAGTTGTTAACTCATGTTCACACATATTCCATCGGATTTCATATATACACCAGTCGAGATGGGCCGTAAAGAGGGAGTCTTTTAGTTCATCTCCACGGCATCCACATCCAGCAAACTCTGCTGCTGAGCCAGAGAGTGCTTCTTAAATTTCTGCATCGGCATTGTGTCGTTGGGCCTGTTGTCCTGTTGACTTTTTCCCTTAGAGGCCCCTGCTTCTTCTGGCCACTTCTCATAAGGACATGGGTTTTTACCCGACATTCTCGTTGCCAGCATCCAGAAATCCCTCAATAAAGACACACTCCAGGTTTCTCTTCTGCTGAACGAGTAATCTTGGTTTCACTCGGAACCTGCACAACTCTGACAGCCGGCTTATTATGTTGTCTCTGTCCAGTCGTGACAGCCTGTCGACGTCACCGTAGTTTTGGCTCTCCCAATCAGTAGTGGAAACAAAAGTATTACGCAAATCATTGTGTATGGATTGCGTCAACCGATGTGTGAGCGCCCCATTTTTGGAGTTGAGTGCATTTTCATCTTCCGTGTTTTCGTCAAGTACACCATGTTCACGGTTGTTCAAAAGAGATGCAAAAAAATGTAACCCATCATAAGGATGTAGAATTATAGAGGTTTTTTGTTATCGCTTGAAATGGTCCCACGTCCTCTTACCCACATCTCATGGACGCTTCGTAGTCTTTGACCATTCATCCAACTGTTTTGGAGATTCTGATTTATGTGTAATTACTTTTCACTGGGGTTTTTATATTTACTTCCTTTTTAAATGGCCTGTGTTCTGGTCAGCCTAAGACATCGTTCGTCACCGCTCTCAGAATCCGTTGACTCAAAGCCAGGAAGTGCTGACCAGATGTTTGAAACCAGAGCTGCCTTGTGCAACTCGGCATGAGGGTAGATTGAGGGAACAGAGCCCACAGGTGGGGGCCAAGTCCTGCCTTATCCACCCTTGCATCCTGCAATTGTTCAATTTTGCCTTTTAATGTTTTTATCTGTTCACCAAGGAGCCCTCAAACTATCTTTATGCAATGTCCTATGATTATCTTGAATGAATTTTTTGTTTTCTCACTTTGGCTAAATAAGGTTAAAGACCATTGGGTCTGTCAGTGAGTCAGACATTCTCTGTATTTTTCTCCAAGCTTTTTGTATATCAGACAGATTCCATCTTCTGTCCTTGTCAACAATGACAGAATATTTCTTTATCTCCTGCCTATGCTCCTCTACTTTGAAATGGTTCTTCATATCACTAGACGGTGAATTTAATATATTTCTCATGTTCATATTGGAGCACCTGTCCCGTGTTTTCCTCACTTAAATGCCATTACATTAACTTAAAAAGTTGTGTAATATTTATATACTTATTTAACCATACACACTATTTTTAACCCCTTGAGGACTCTCCTCCTATCTATAGATCACAAATTGTTTCTGCAGGGCCTGGTTACCCCTAAAGCTTGTACAAGGCTTACATAACCTTCACGAGTAAAAATTGCTACTCAACTAGCAACTTCTGTTTCACACCCGTAATCAATTATGGCTTATTTTAACTGAGAGCTTTAACAGAGGACCCTTATATGTCCCAGGCACGTAACTCATTGCATGCACTTAAATGAACCTGATTTAGTTATTTTAAATTATATAGGTCTAGACTCACCCAGCAATGTGTTAGCAGTTGATGTTATTCTTCAATAGCACAGACTCCAAAGAAAATTAGGGAGGGGAAAAATATATGGTTGACCAATTAAAATTCCTTGCTGTAAAATTGGGCTAAATGCCAAGTATCCCATTTCAGGCTCAATGTATAGACAATTTGGACGAATGACAATTTGCCACATGTAGCTATGAGTCCCAGACTGGAACCTCTACCCAGATTCTAAATAGGTTTTGAACTGAAAAACTAGTTCCATTGATCTTTCGTTCTCTGCATTGTGTATTTTATCTTTAAATATTCTTACTAAAGGTTGGGGATAGGTTCTCGATGTCTAGGGCCCGACGAGAAAGAAAAATAAAATAATTGTCTCTGTGGCGATATCCAGATCCGCACAGTTCCCTCTCCTGGAACGAGCCCAGTCTGGGACTCTGCTTGGCGATGTCACCGATGGCTCTGTCTCCGGTGTTAAAAGAGGAATACAGACAGCAGGAAAACCTGCCAACAATAGTGGCTTTCAGTGGCGTGGCAAAACAGCCCAGAGAGCGAGAGAGAGTAATGTAAGGGGAACACAGGAAGAATCACGTCCCTTACTTGGCGGCGCTAAAGCTCCTGGATGTGTGTTGTACCAATGCCTCTCTCGGTCCTCTGCTTTCAGATCACCACTCAACTCCAGTCCCAATTCCTTGTTAGCACAGCCACCCACTTCCTCACTCAAATTCACCAGTAAGACTTCTGGTCCCGCGCATTCACCCAAAATAGACCAGACATGAACAGCCACAGAGAGACATTCTCCCCTCAACGCCCAGGCCCAAACACCAGGCTTTTAAAAATTACAGCCAATCCCCAGCTACCTGTCTGATTACTCGCTGTAGGTGCGACTGATCACACCAGCCCCGCCACCCACTTATCCATCTTGTGACATCAACATTCTACAAGGAAAGAGCATTAACCAGATTACCCCAGATACCAGACTTAGATGAGTGATAACTCCGTTCTAGAATGTTGTCATTGAGAATTAATGTAAAAATGTATTGACATTCAGAATGGACTTTTAGACATCCAGCCTGTATTGTAGTTTCATGACCAGAGACAAATCTTCAAAGGCACAGTATGTATTTATTCGGAGTGGTACATGCATTCACAGTCTTGATTTATAGGATCCTTCCCACTATATGATTTATATATCAAGTGATAAAATCCCAAGTTATCATTAGATGTTCATGGAAAAACTGCACTTGTACTCATTTGAAAGTACAGATTATTAAATATTCTACGGCTGTTATGTCATCAAATCAAACTTCATTTATATAGCACGTTTCCTAC
Organism: Oncorhynchus gorbuscha; assembly: GCF_021184085.1. Classification (NCBI taxonomy): domain Eukaryota; kingdom Metazoa; phylum Chordata; class Actinopteri; order Salmoniformes; family Salmonidae; genus Oncorhynchus; species Oncorhynchus gorbuscha. Next base: position 35,497,648 of record NC_060180.1, on the reverse strand, counting down.
AAATGTATTTGAAGGTGTTCAAAGTCATGCATTGAAAGGCATGTGGCACTTAACATCCTTCCTGTAGCCTATTTTCTAGTTTCATAATATCGGCCGCAAGGATGTGAAATACGAGTGGAGGAAGCCACCAGTGCCCAACCAAGTGCAGTAATGAATCGTGTAAATCATGCAAATATGACTTGTCTGTGTAAGCAGCAACTAACGGGACTGCCCCGGAGGAGCTCCCAACTGACGTTTACTATGGTGCATTAAGTTTTTTGGAACCTCTCCAGCTTGCTGATAATAAAGAAAGATTAATTTAATATTGACTTCAGGTGTCCCTGGTGGTAATTTCTAATACAATTTCTATTTCAGGGAGGGTCTTACCAACTCTTTGAAGACCATCCTTACTGGCACCATCCAGTGTGATGACCTCTGACAGACTCCTATTGCTCATTCTGTCAGTGCCTGTTTTCAGGGGAGTCAAAGGTCCAAAAATATTCCACATACTGCAGGTCGTACAAGTTTTGCTCAATAGCAGCCAACTAAATAAAAGTAGGTGACTTTATCATGGGCACAGTGGTCATTTTTATATCTGTGATGTTCAAATGATTTCTCTACCCCTTTGTCTTACTTGCTAAAGGCCCCAGTCATCCCTACCTGGACCTGACATTGTTGAAAAACAAGCAAAAAATGAATAATGATCATACACAAACAATAGGTTGTTACGTTCAAGTTTTGGTCAAAGCAGCCAACTTAAGTAAATGTAAGTTCAATCAGAAAGGCTGGTCTGAGTGCATCTCCTCCCAGTTTCATTCAGTAGTACAACACAATTTACATTGCATTTTTATCATTGGCACAGTGAGCATTTATATATGTGCTGTTTAATTTATGAGAGAGGTATATTACTTCCAGCCGTTCTCCTTGCTGAGGGTGGTGATGGACATGCACGGCTTCTTGTGGGGTGAGCCTGATGTTCCGCATGTCAAAAGCCAGACATGACGAGGACAGTCTAGGGTACTATTTGCATGAAGAGGTGAAGTATTGTGATGAGTTATATGACTCTACTTCTGATTCTAATTCTCTAAAGGAAAGCCTCAGCTGTGAGGTCACTGACAAAGACCAACATTGATATGGGGGATCATCTGAAAGGGACTGACATGCAGGGATGGAACATATGGATTTTGGGCACTTGCCAGCAGATCACAATTTCTACTTGCCTGGGTAACATTCAAGTTCTAAATCTTTGGCGTGCAATGTTTGTAAAGGCAATTTCACTGCTGTCAGGCTAGTTTGGCACATTGTCTACTAGCTCTATCTAAAAAGTACTAGCCTCTGGTTAGCTTAATTTCCAACCCCGCTGACATGTATAACTGACTTCACAGGTCATTTGTTTAGTCATGTACATCAGATGCACTTGTGGAACAAAACCGTTTGTGTTTTGTGTGGGAAAACATTGAGCCCACAAGTCCTTTATGAGCGAGCTAGCTAGCTAGTTAATATTAGCTCACCGTTCGTGTAGTCAAACTTTTCCACGTGGTGACATGCTATCTAATATATAATATAATATATATAATAATATAATAATAATATATGCCATTTAGCAGACGCTTTTATCCAAAGCGACTTACAGTCATGTGTGCATACATTCTACGTATGGGTGGTCCCGGGGATCGAACCCACTACCCTGGCGTTACAAGCGCCATGCTCTACCAACTGAGCTACACAGGATCTAATGTTAGCCCACGAGGGCAGGGATATTTAGCTCATCGTTCGTGTATTCAACCTTTTCCCCAGACCCCACTGTTGGTGACATGATAACTAGTCCACCAGGGCATGGATATTTAACATTAGATAGTTAGCACTAATCACTAACGTGAGTCACATTCACGTCTGACTACACCAAACCAAATCAGTTTATTTGTCACGTGCGCCGAATACAACAAGGTATATACAATCGGCTGTATACAGACACCTTACTAACTTACAGGCTCTAACCAATGGTGCGGAAAAAGTGTGTGCGTGAGTAAAGAAATAAAACAGTAAAAAGACATTTGAAAAAAAGAGTAGCAAGGCTATATACAGACACCTGTTAGTCAGGCTTATTGAGGTAGTATGTACATGTAGGTATTGTTAAAGTGACTATGCATATAAGATAAACAGAGTAGCAGCATCGTAGAAGAGGGGTTGGGGGGCACACAATGCAAATAGTCCAGGTAACCATTTGGTTACCTGTTCAGGAGTCTTATGGCTTGGGGGTAAAAACTGTTGAAGCCTTTTTGTCCTACACTTGGCACTCCGGTTGCCATGCGGTAGTAGAGAGAACAGTCTATGACTGGGGTGGCTGGGGTCTTTGACAATTTTTAGGGCCTTCCTCTGACACTGCCTGGTGTAGATGTCCTGGATGGCAGGCAGCTTTGCCCCAGTGATGTACTGGGCCATACGCACTACCCTCAAGTGCCTTGCGGTCAGAGGCATGTGACAGAGGCCGAGCAATTGCCATACCTGGCAGTGATGCAACCAGTCAGGATACTCTCATGTTGCAGCTGTAGGACCTTTTGAGGATCTCAGGACCCATGCCAAAACTTTTTAGTTTCCTGAGGGGGAATAGGCTTTGTTTCTGGGATAATGGTGTTGATGTGAGCTATGACCAGCCTTTCAAAGCACTTCATGGATACAGACGGTAGTCATTTTTTTAATTTTTTTATTTCACCTTTATTTAACCAGGTAGGCTAGTTGAGAACAAGTTCTCATTTGCTACCTGGCCAAGATAAAGCATAGCAGTGTGAACAGACAACACAGAGTTACACATGGAGTAAACAATTAACAAGTCAATAACACAGTAGGAAAAAAAGGGGGGAGTCTATATACAATGTGTGCAAATGGCATGAGGTAGGTGAATAATTACAATTTTGGAGTGATAAATGATCAGATGGCCATGTACAGGTAGAGATATTGGTGTGCAAAAGAGCAGACAAGTAAATAAATAAAAACAGTATGGGGATGAGGTAGGTGAAAATGGGTGGGCTATTTACCAATAGACTATGTACAGCTGCAGCGATCGGTTAGCTGCTCAGATTGCTGATGTTTGAAGTTGGTGAGGGAGATAAAAGTCTCCAACTTCAGCGATTTTTGCAATTCGTTCCAGTCACAGGCAGCAGAGTACTGGAACGAAAGGCGGCCGAATGAGGTGTTGGCTTTAGGGATGATCAGTGAGATACACCTGCTGAAGCGCGTGCTACGGATGGGTGTTGCCATCGTGACCAGTGAACTGAGATAAGGCGGAGCTTTACCTAGCATGGACTTGTAGATGACCTGGAGCCAGTGGGTCTGGCGACGAATATGTAGCGAGGGCCAGCCGACTAGAGCATACAAGTCGCAGTGGTGGGTGGTGTAAGGTGCTTTAGTGACAAAACGGATGGCACTGTGATAAACTGCATCCAGTTTGCTGAGTAGTGTTGGAAGCAATTTTGTAGATGACATCGCCGAAGTCGAGGATCGGTAGGCTAGTCAGTTTTACTAGGGTAAGCTTGGCGGTGTGAGTGAAGGAGGCTTTGTTGCGGAATAGAAAGCCGACTCTTGATTTGATTTTCGATTGGAGATGTTTGATATGAGTCTGGAAGGAGAGTTTGCAGTCTAGCCAGACACCTAGGTACTTATAGATGTCCACATATTCAAGGTCGGAACCATCCAGGGTGGTGATGCTAGTCGGGCATGCGGGTGCAGGCAGCGATCGGTTGAAAAGCATGCATTTGGTTTTACTAGCGTTTAAGAGCAGTTGGAGGCCACGGAAGGAGTGTTGTATGGCATTGAAGCTCGTTTGGAGGTTAGATGGCACAGTGTCCAATGACGGGCCGAAAGTATATAGAATGGTGTCGTCTGCGTAGAGGTGGATCAGGGAATCGCCCGCAGCAAGAGCAACATTGATATATACAGAGAAAAGAGCCAGCTGATTTATACGGGTCCAGGTTTTGCAGCTCTTTCAGAACATCTGCTATCTGGATTTGGGTAAAGGAGAACCTGGAGAGGCTTGGGCGAGGAGCTGCGGGGAGAGCGGAGCTGTTGGCCGAGGTTGGAGTAGCCAGGCGGAAGGCATGGCCAGCCGTTGAGAAATGCTTGTTGAAGTTTTCGATAATCATGGATTTATCGGTGGTGACCGTGTTACCTAGCCTCAGTGCAGTG